>NW_019154129.1:14421249-14562791 GCF_002288905.1 Enhydra lutris kenyoni | reverse complement strand
GGGGTCGGCGCCGGGGGCGGCGGGGCCGGGGCCGGGCGGTGGCGGCGGGCGGGCGGGCGGGCGGCGGCGGGCGGGCGGCCGGGAGGGGATCGGGAACAAACAACGGCGGCCATGTTGAGAGGGCATCGGTGCGCTAAACTTCTCGGGCAGGCTGCCGGGCGCGCGCCTCACCGGGGTCTCCCCCCCTGCCCCGCCAGGATGACAGTGAAGTTGGGAGACGGCGGCGGCGGGGAGGACGGGCTCAAGCGGCTGGGCAAGCGGGCGGCCGACGACGACTCGCTGGAGGGCGAGGGGCCCGGCGGCGGGGACGCGGCCGACGAGAGCGGTGGCACAAAGAGGGACGCCAGGACCCCCCGGGACGGCGGCGACGGCCCCCCGGCGCCCGCGGGCGGCCCGCAGGCCCCGTCCCCGCCGCCCGCCTGCCCGCAGGACCAGCACCACTTCCTCCGGTCCAGTGTGAGGCCGCAGAGCAAGAGGCTCAGGAAGGACTCGTCGTGCGCCGGGGGGAGCGGCGGCGCTGGAGGCTCGGGGCCGCGCGGCAAAGGTGAGGGGGATCCCCGGCGCCCGCGGGGGGCGGGGGGGGGGTGGGGGGCCGGGGTCCCTGCCCGCGCCCTGCCCCGCGCCCTGGCGCCCGCGGCTCAGGGGCACCGTGCAGGGGGACGCGCCCGCGCTCTGCCCCGGAGCCTGTGTCTGTGTCGGAACTACGTGAGGACCCTTCTCCGGGCAAGTACAATGGGTTCCTGAAGGCGGGTTTCGTTTTCTCGGGAAGGATCGTCCCTGATTGACGCTATTTTAAACCGCACACAATGCTTTGGGGAAGGGAACCTGCTCTATCTCTTTCCCGGACGTCAGCTGGCCCACACACAACAAAGGAGTGGGCTCTCCAAACCCGTTCCGACTGAAGCCAAACACGGTCGGTCGGTCGGTCGCAGGGTCTGGTAGCGGCCAGTCGCCCTCTACCTCAGGTAGACCCAGGCTCAGGAGTCCTGAAGACATCCACAGGCAGCCCCTTGAGTCCACTAAGGCTTCCCTCGTTTTGGTGCCACAGAAACAGTGTCCCCTGGGGCAGGAGGCCGCAGGAGCACTTGTGGCCTGATAGGGGCAGGGAGCATGCTGGGGGTTTGCCCTCCTGCTCCCGGAGAGGGAGGGAGTACAGCTTTACTGGGGTCCCCACCCGGATAAGAAGAAAACCACGTGCCACTGTTGCCGCTGCTCTCATCCGTTTAGGAGGCCGCCTTCCTGACTGTACAAGTGAGCTCCTCTTCCCGTCCTTTCTGTGGAGGCCAAGTGTAAGGCTGCCCGCTTCTGTAGACAACAGCGTTCCAGGGAGTTTTGCAGGAAAGACGCTTTTACTTGGTTCTTTGGGAAATGGTGATTTACATTTATTAGAAGCCCTGATAATCTGAAAAAGAAAGATTTCAGGAACTGACGGAGTGAGAACCGTTTTGGAGACCTTTGCCCAATATGTACAATTAATGCTCTCTTCGGTCTGCTCCTCACCTGAGGAGGGCTGGCCTCGGCAATCCTGTGGGCCTCACCAGATTTTTGGTATAAAGATTCTTGATGTAAGCATGCTTAAAGTTGTGAGTGTAGGGTAATTTTAGTATGTTCCAGGAATTAAACCTCGTGTCCTACGCGTTTATGTCGTGAAAGTTGCTGATCAGTTAGGAAAGCATTGATTTGTTTTACCGGCTTTGTTTTGTAAAAAATAGTTTTTCCCTCCTAGTTACAGGTTTGTCTGAGTTATCACCAGGAAGCTCCTGGGACGCCCTCAAGGGTTTGTTTGTGGCTTCAGAAGCCCTAGCAGCAGCCACAGCCTTGCCACCTTGGCCTTGTGACCTGCGTCTGCTCCTTTGACTTGTCGGATCTGCCGGAGGGAGAAGCGTACTCACCTGTGAGCCAACAGCAGTGACTGGTCAGACGAAACAAGGTGGTGGCGTGAAAGGGCTCTGTCACCTGTGAATGGCCTCGGGGTCCAGTTGCTCTCAGAGGTCAGGTGATGAGGGGAAGCGTGCTTTTATTTGCGTAGATCAGCGTGGCTCAGACAGAAGGGCTCCTGGATTAGCTTCACATCGGCCATCGGCCTTTCTCTTCTTGGTTCTTGTCCCAGTGTGTAGCTTGGAGCAGCAGTCGACTTTCCGTTAGGAAAATGGATATTTGTTAGAATTGGTGCTTCTTGTCACTTTTACATATTTTCCTGTTTCAGCAAGTGACTGTTTCTTTACATAAACAAGGAGGTTAAACTATAATGGTGGTTTTTAGGAGTAAGAAGCGTGTCTGCTGTGCTTCTCAGAAGCTGGAGTTTTCTTCTGGGGCCTGATCTTGTCTGCACCCGTCACCGTGCCCAGGACACCCCCCTCATGCCTCTGTACCCCGTGCTCACTGATCGCCTCCATTAACAGCCTGCAAAGGTCCGGTTCTGAGAGCACGCCTGGGGACCTCCACAAGCAGGTCTTAGAGGAGCGTGTGTCTTTCCAGACTGGAAATCTCCACCCTGGGTGCTGAGAGCGGGTCAGTGAGGAAACGGACAGTCCTGGCATTTGTTATTTTTTCACTTGAAAGCAGGGAATTTCCGTTACACTCGAGGAGTGCTCCCGGCCCTGTCGTTGGTGGTTCTTTGTTGACCACTGACCGCTCTTGTCTGTTTGAATCGGAGCAGACGGGCGTGAGAACCTCGCAGTGACTTTGGTGGAAAAGTCTTACGGAGAAAAGGAAGTCTGCCTTGTGCCTCTGTGCACCACTGGGTTTTCTTTCTCTCTGAGAAGATAGTCTTGTCAACGTCAACAAATAATAATTTTTCTGTAGTACGATTCCGAATTAGGTTCTGTTGGAGTTTTAAGGGGCAGGGCGCTAAGACTTCGCATCTCTGCGCTGCGCGTGTTACAGTCCTTTTTCTTCCATTTTACATGGGTGCAGAAGCCGAGGTTTGTTGTTTTGGTAACGTGCCCGACCTAAACAGAGGGTGAGCTGCAAGCCGGGAGCCAGTAGATCTGCCTGATGCCGCCGTGCGTGTTCTCGCGCCCCACCGTGCGCCCAGTGACCCGACGGTGCGTGTAAGACTGAGATCCAGAATTCACGTATCTGTAAGAACCTGGTCCAGGGCTCAGAGCCCCGAGGCCCTTCCCCCTCTGGCCAGTTTGTGATCTGGGTGATTGTGGGCAAACTGGTCTGTCTTGGAGCCTCGAATTCTTTGTCTGTAATTGGGGATAATGCCAGTGTCTGGCTCCCCAGTAAATACCACAGCCAAGCCATGCTGTAAGTGGCTAAAAGGCTCCCTGTGCTTCTGTTATGGAAAACGTGGATAGCTCTGAGGTTAGGGAACTACAGCGTCAGGATGGGTGGACTGGGTCACCTGTTGGGATGTAGAGAAAGAGGTCCCAGGACTGCTCCTAAGCTGCTATCTGCCCTGTGGGGACAATTGTAAGCGTAAGGTAGACTCTCGGTTTCTCTGATGCCCTTCAGTCCCCTACCCCACCCCACTTGTGCCCAAGAACCATCACTCCCCCTGCCTTCGGACTAGCCGGTCATGAAATGTGTCCTCTCCTCGGTGGGGCAGCGTCGCCGGGTCTCACTGTGCTTGTGCTTAGGAATCAGTACATCACCGCACAGAACTTACATTTTACCTAAACTGTGGGCTGCTTATAGCTTCCAGGTGTTTTTAGAAGACATTGGATGAGCTCAGTTAGCCCAGTGTGGTCAGCCTTCGGGAGACGAGGACCGTATGGGGGAGAGCTGCTTTGTGGCTGGCTCAGCTGTGGGGCAAAGGGAAAGTCCCTTGACATGCCCAGACTGTAGGTTCCTTCCTTCCAAAATGTTTGGGTGGGATAGTGCCTAAAGCTATCCTGACCTTGACGTTGAGATGTGAGGGGTCAGCTGTGCTGACAGGACTTGGATCCCGTGTGGCTCAAGAGAGCATTCTAGAGGGTAGGTTGCCTGAAAACACAGTAGCTCTGTGTTTGTGGGCTCTGCCTAGCCCTTGCCTCCGGGGGAGCCCCGGGTCGGGAGTGATCAGAACGCGCCCCCTTCGCCCAGGGCCATGCCCGTGTGTCATGCAGGCACAGTTTGCCAGTCGTAGGCTCTGCGGTCACTCGTGTTGTCGCTGCCCAGCATTTGGGCCAGGCCCCAGGAGGCCGGCTGGGGTATGGCCATGCATGTTCGAGCTCCCTGCCCTTCATACTCTCCGGAGAGGGAGGGGGACAGTCAGACTGTCACAGACCACTGAGGCCCTAGCGCTCTGATCCTGTGCCTGGTGTGAGTCAGTAAGTGATGTTTAATGAAATCAGGTGCAGTGATGACGGTGTGGAGGCCGCTGGGGCCACCTGGGCCAGGGCACGGGGCTCTGCCAAAAGCCCTCAGCTTGTTGGGAGAAGAGGAGGAGGAAGGCAGGACCCCATGCCCCTCCCCCCCCCACACCCTGTTTGCTGCACTATAAGGTAGAAGACCCCGACATGCCCTGTTGTGTGCCCCAGACACCCTGTGCACGGTAGGGCAGGAGACCTGTGTCCCTGGCCACTTCGGAGACGGGCCCTGGCGGAGCCGTACAGGCCGGAGAGGGAAAGCCCTGCAGCCCCGGGGGTTCTTGTAAATTACTAGATTCCGAGTCGTTCTAGAGTTGTACGGCGTACGCTGGCTTCACATCGGAGACGTGGGCAGAGGACGGGCGAACAGGTGAGGTGACCTTCAGTACTGGTCTGCTTCTCCGGTACCTCGCTGGCTTTTAATGTCAGGACGAAGATTTCTGCGGGTTTGCTTGTGGAATCGTCCTTTGCCGTGCAAGGATGTTGTAGGATTTTCATTTTATGCCGTGCGACCTATCTCGTTTCGTATCCTACGATGATGTAAAGATGACAGAGGAGCGTTTCTGAGAGCAGAGTCCCGGATGTGAGGACGAGCTCTGTCGTAGGCAGCGGAGCGCGGCGCGTGCTAGGACGACTGCTAGGACGACTGACGAGAGCCGCGCCAGAGGCCGACGAGGCCCGCAGGTGTGGTGCCTGCGGGGTGTCAGCCGTTACTGACAAAGTCTTCACCTTGTTCGACGGCGAAGGCACATGTTTTCATGGACGCGAGGGGGTTTTAGTTACGCTTTTCTCGGACAGGCTGGCGAGAAGCGGTACGCTTGTGAGGGAGCCCAGCCCCAGAAGTGGGGAGGACGCCGGGGCGTGGTGTTGCCTGGGGGCAGCACACGCTATGGGCTGTGACGTTCCAGCTCAGCTTCAGCTCCCGGACCCGGCTGCCTCAGAGGCGGGGACCCCTCTCCGGCTCGGCCACAGCGGCCGCACGGGCTCTGCAGAGACCAGTTGAGGGACGAGTGGGTGGGAGGCCGCCCTGGGGAGCGCCGGCCGCGTGGAGTGGGGCAGCTGGCGGAGGCCCGGCGGATGGCGGTGAGCGCGATGACGGACGCCGGCCCCCGGGAGGCATCTGGATCCGCCTGCCGAGGTGACACGCTGCCTGGGAATGGCCTTGGTGGAGAGGGTGCCCCTTTGGTCACGACCGGGCTCCGAAAGTCCGCTTGACAGTTGCGGTGCCTGATGTGGGTGACGTGTGCCCCGAGGGGCGCAGGAGCGGCCCCCGGGAGACCTGGGCATTTTTCCTCCGTCTCAACGGTGGCATATGGTGACCTGAGGTGGACAGGTCCGCGGCACAGGGGTGTTGTCCTCAGCGTTTGTGCGAGGTCCCTGCCCTCTCGTACCGTGGACCCAGGCCCCGAGGATGGTTCCTGCGCCGGGCCGGAGGCAGGTGCGCCCCAGGAGGACTTCCCTTAGCTCACGGGAAGCGGCTTTCCTGCGGAGAAGGCGCAGCGTGCAGGAAGCGAGGGAGGCTCCCGGGTTCTCCCCTCGGCCCGTGAGCGCCTCACGCTGCTGGTCTGCTGCGCTCTGTGAACGTTCCTGACCCCACGGAGGAGCCTCGCGGGCTCCGAAAGTGAGCTCCGGGGTAGGGAGTCATTGCCTGATAGGACAGTGTCGTCCCGTCTTCTGTGTCTGACCTCAGCGAAGTCAAATGGTTTTGTTTCTAGAGGTGAACATGCTCCCGGCGACCTGACCCTTGCCACTGTCAGCCGCGCGGCTTTGGGCAAGTCACAACCTCGAAGTGCCCTTCTCTGTTGCAGGCAGAGGGAGGGGTGTCGAGGTCCAGTGCCCTCCCCCTCCAAACCCTGGGTTCTTCAGCTGTGTGTGTAATAAAGATACAGAAGCATCCGTGACATGGGCGGTAGCCACATGGCGTCGTGTGGCCCGAGAGGAAAATGCCCAGGCTTGGTTCTCGCTGCCCAGTGACCTTGGGCAGCTCTGTAACGCGGACCGTAGCTCTGCGCTGAGAAGACAGAGGAGCGAAGCATTTGTCGTGCCTTTGAGGTGCCGTAGAGCTTCCTGTCCCGGGTCCGAGCAGCAGTATGGCGTGCGGGCGAGCTGCTCCCCGGGCCTCGGCGCCCCCAGCTGGAAGAAGGGGATTGTTTCCTCCTCTGCAGATAGTGTGAGGGGCATGGGCGATAGGGTCCCAGGCTCATTCAGAGACGTGTGATGGGAAGGGGGGACATGGAGGAGGCACGCAGCCTAGCTTGTCCGGAGGGGGAGTGGGCAGCCCGGCAGCCTTGGGAGGCAGAGCATAGCCACACGTCTGCATCCCGCAGATGGAAGCTCTGGAGAGGAGGCTGGGGCCGGGGTTGGTGGTTTTGAGACCCGGGAGGAGGCTCCTAAAGTGCTCTTATTCAGGGGTGGTCCGGGAGTGGTCTGGGAACGTGGCCGCAGAAATGGGGACAGGAGAAGCTGGGTGTTCCCTGGGCCACTGGAGGACCGTGACACAGAAGTAGGTTGACAGGGAAGAGTGGGCTCTGTGTTAGAGGCACTGGGTCTCGGCGGCCGGCGAGGGGCCCCTGCTGCGCTCTCTGCGGGTTTCTGCTCCTGGGGAGCATCTTCTGTGTGTGAGGCCCGCTGCTGGGCTTGGGCCCTGCAGAGTCAGACCCTGTCCCCGCCTGCAGAGACCTCCCTGTTGGGGTCCTGTTCTTGTACACTGTTTCCCTGTAGGCTCCTTGGATTCCAACTTCTCATCACGTGGACCCTCGTTCATGCCTTTGTGGCCTCAGAAACTAGTTGCAGACAGCGTTGACTTTGGTCTTCTGCTTTTTTCCACTGGGCGTCTTGTCCCCTCCCCTGTCCCTGGGAGAGAACCCCCATACCCACCCAATCCTGGTCTTCTCTTTCTGCCTCTGGCCGTCCCACTTCTGTCCTCGCCTGCTTCTGTCTCCCCCTTCACTCTTCACGGTTGCATTGCGATGCTTCTGCACAGGTGGGAGCCCCCGCCCCCCCCCCCACCGGGCCCACTAATTAGGTCGTGTGTTGGGTGCAGTTTGGTTGGTGAGGGAGGGACCAAGTCAGGTGTGTAGTGAGTACCCCCGAGCCCGCTGGGCTGCAGTTTGCCCCTCTGGAGGATGATCTGTTGTGCCCGTGGGCGGGGGAGGGAGCAGCTGGCACACGGGCTGGCTGGGCTCGGAAACCCTGAGCCTGACGGCGTCTTCCCTTAATGGGGCACCTCGGACTGCGAGCGTCAGGCTCTCACCCAGAGCTCTAACCGCACTTTCCGGCAGTGGCAGAAATGGTCTGCGCTGCCCACGTGGGCATGGACCACGAGGAGTGTGGCTGGTGTGAACGTGGAACTGGGTGTTTAGTTTCAATTAATTAGCATTTACATCTTGGGTCGCAGCCTCTGAATTGACAGTGCAGCGGTGATGATCAGTGATCTTGGGGCCCGTCACGTTATGTTCTGAAGTCGCCGAGCTGGTGCACTTCTCCACACGAGATAATCTCCCCCATTTTACGCAGCGACGCGACTCTTCTGCGTGTGTGACCACACATTCTGCTCTCCAGTAGCCGACTGATCTGACACAGGCCCTGGCACAGTCTGGGGGAGGTCCCACACACGTGTCAGTGCACGGTGACCCTGCCTCGCCCTGTCCCTCGGGCTACCCCTTCCCTGTGGCTTGTGTTTTTCCAGGGATGGTCCCGGCAAATGAATGTAGGTGAGGGGACTTAGAATGTTTCACTTCCTCTGATTTTCTGTGAACTCCCTGTCTTTTGCCGCTGCTCTGGAGGCAAACCCCCGTCAAGGGGGTGAGGGAAGCATAGCCCCGTAGGGAGGTCCCTGATCGCCCAGGAAGAGGGCCTCCCTCCAAAGCTCATGATTGTCTCACTAGGAAAGCACTTTAACAATAATTTGCATTTGTTTCACTTTTACTTTTCTAAACGCTTTTATCTTAATCTTACTTTTAGCACTAGCCCCCCACAGAGTGTTCAGAGTTTGAGGATTGCTCACCACAGATGGCCCTAAAGTTCCGTGGGATGGAATCTGGTCTGGGCCGCACTGCGCCTTCCCTGCGTGCGGAGGAAGGCGCCAGATGGGTGGGAGGATTGGGTGGGGTCATAAAAGGATTTTATCTGTGACCTTTGCCCCTCATTGATTGCCTCTGTTCTCCTAGGATTAGGGCGCTGTCCGTGGCCAGCCACAGGTTACTTCCCACTGCTCGCCTGCCCTGTGGGGTCGCCAAGGGCTCCTCCGGATAGCAGGAAGCGATGCTTTCGGGGCACCCGTGAGATTGTCAGTTGGCTCTCAGAATGTTAGCTTTTGTTGGTGGAAATTAATTCATTAAGAGCAAGGAGTTCCAAGACCTCTTAAAGATTCTTCTAAAGGCATCAGATGATTCAAGTTTCTGAAGTATAGGTTGTACTAAGACGAGGGGGTGTTCCACACGCACTCAGATGTTTTCTTGAGTTTGAGCTTCAGTATGTTGGTTTGAAAAGACAAGAATTATTTCACCCCAAACACATTTGAGGAGGACGCTGTGGTGTATGATGGGTGTTTCCAGGTCACTGGGGCAAAGGGCTAACTCCGGTGGGGACGTGGTGGTGACGCTCTTTCAGGGGTCTGCAGAAATGCTCTTTCTTCTTTTTCTCACTGCTTCTCACTGTGAAAAGATTGGAAAGAGTCACGAGGTCAGGTTAGGATGAGGTCGTGGCCAAACAGCCCCAGGGAGCGCCTGGCAGGTCCCACTGCCGTCCCACGGTGGCGCCACCCCATGGAGGCGTGTGTAGGGGCCTTCGGGAGCTCTGCGGACTTTGGGAACAGGTCACTGTACAGTTCTTTCTCTCCAAGGAGCTGACGGTGGCGGATCATCATCTGGAAATGGGTCTGGGGCTGCTCCCACCGCTCCCGCGGGGGGCTCTCGCTCCTCTTCCCGGAACCTGGGGTCGTCGAGCGGCGAGAAGGAAGAAGGCAAGAAGGCCCGGAGGCAGTGGGAGTCATGGAGCACAGAGGACAAGAACACTTTCTTCGAGGGGCTGTACGAGGTGAGCTCTGGGGCCGGGACAGGCGGCACAAACCTCCTCTTTCCGCTTTATGCGCGTTTCTCTTTCAGTCTGCCTCTGCCTTGCCGACCGCATGGCTGCGAGATCTACTAGGTTAGCAGTTCAGTGGGAGCCCCTCGTGGGCAGCAGGCGTGGGTCCCCAGGGCCCAGGACCCACCCTCTGACCTTGGCCCTTTAAGAGTTTAAGACTTTAAGAGTTGATACTAGGGAAGAGGCTGTTAGGAGGTGCCTTTGTTTGGTTCATTTCTTTCTACTCCAAGAGTCTACCTGTGGTCTCAGATACATTCTTTTTGTCTTTTTTTGAAGATTTTATTTACTTAGAGAGCAATGTGCAAGTGAGTGGGGGAGGGGCAGAGAGAGGGGGAGAGAGAATTTTTTTTTTTTTTAAGATTTGTTTATTTATTTGAGAGAGAGAGAGAGAGAGACAGAGAGAGTACAAGCAGGGGGAAATGCAGAGGCAGAGGGAGAAGCAGGCTCCCCACTGAGCAGGGAGCCCGATGTGGGGCTCGATCCCAGGACCCTGAGATCATGACCCGAGCCGAAGGTAGATGCTTAACAATCTGAGCCACCCAGGTGCCCCGGGGGAGGGGGAATCTTAAGCAGACTCCTTGCTTAGCACAGAGCCCCACGTGGGACTTGATCTCATGACCCTGAGGTCATGACCTGGGCTAAAACCATGGGTTGGACACTTAACTGACCGAGCCACCCAGGTGCCCCTCAGATACATGCTGGGCTGGAGAGTGCAGCCCTATCTCTGGGCCTCCCATTTGCAGTTGAGAGGGCTGACGTGGGAGGAATGGTCCCAGACTGGGAGGGACAAGGGGACACTTGCCACCTCAGTCGGAGCCGGCAGCTTGACCCTGAGAGTTGTTGTAGTGGACCTGGGACAGAGTGGAAAGTCCTAAAAATAGAGAGAAGCTGCTCCCCGATCCCACTGCCCAAAGAAACAATGTGCTCCCTGCGAGCTGTTTCCACTTCCCTGTGTTGCCTTTTCAAATATTTGTAACTGTAGAGAACGTATTCCTTTTATTAATATCAAATGCACTTCCCTGGTAGGTTACGGTTGTTTTGCTCAGTGTTTTTCTGAGTTCTCATAAATATTCCGCTTCAGGCGAGAACAGACTGTGGCTTGCGAGCTCGCTGCCAGTTTTTATAAATAAAACTTTATTGGGGCGCAGCCATGCCCGTTCACCTGTGTGTAGTTTCTGGCCACTTTGCGGATGGTGGCGTTGATGGCACCTACTGACTGGCCGGTCCTTGCTCTCTTGTGCCGTCCTCATGTTGCTGGTTGCTGAGGCTCTTCCAGGTTCTGTTGTGTGCAGCGCTGCCCCGCATGCCCCGGGCACGTCCTGTATCCTAGACTGCTCCGCTAGAAAGTAGCGTCGGGAGTAGGTGACTTGGCCGGCGAGCCTTCGTCCTTCCGTAGTACAGCACTGGCAGCGCCCGAGCGGGGCTCACAGCAGAGCGGGGCTCACAGCAGAGCGGGGCTTTGGAGGGATGCTCTGAGTGTCCACGAGAGGCTAGAAGGGGCGAGGAGCTCGAACTCGGCGCTGGCGTCACCGTAGTCCTGCCATGGCCCTTCTCCCTTCGAGGGGCCACCGCTTCGCTTCTGCCGTCCCAGTTGGAGGAGTTCGTGGTCCACGGAGACCATGAACTGTATGTTTGAGGTTCGTTCCTATAGGTGCAGAGTCCCTCAGACGAGTCCCCGTGTGTCTCGCTCTTCCCCGTGACGGTTTGAGAGGATTGCCTGGAGGCTGCGTCCCCACACTGTGCCTCCTCACAGTTGCTGGGTAGGATTAGGTGATGACAGGCCCCGGGCCCGTCATCACGCCGTGCTGCTGATGCCCCCTGTCAGCTCTGCAGTGGCCTGTGCCACGGATGCCGCCTGCCAGCTTTGCCACGGCCCGTCCTGGGGGGAGCGGGGCTCTGCGGCGGTCTGGCTCCCTGGACATGGAGTGCAGGCCGGAGACCATTCTGGGAAGGGCTCAGATGGGCCGGCGTGTCCCAGACTTGCCCTGTGGCAAAGGCTGGCGGGGAGGTCAGCAGGGCGAGCGCCTCCACTGACGTCAGCTGTGACACCCTCTCACTCTGTTGTCAGTGGCTCTTCACACAGCCGTCACCGATGTTTCATTGTCCTTCTGTCCAGTTCCTGCCTTACAGCCGCATGTCCGGCATCCTGTGCGTGCTTCCCGCCGGCTAGATAATCACTACAGGCTCACCTGCACACACAACCGCACAGGAGCACTGGGGTGCAGAGAAGTCCCCCTTCAGTGGCAGAGTGATCAGGGAAATGGAGCGGGACCATTGGAGGTGGTGCCGACAGGAAGCCTGTGCTCACAGGCGTCGGAAGTCGGAAGGCAGCATAGCTTGAGAATCACCAAGCCCAGATTCGGCTCCCAGGCTGGCGAGTGTGTGCCCCTGTCTGGGTTTGGTGCCCTGCTGCACCGGGGAGCTGAGGGATGGACAGGCTGTCTGCACTTGCTTGGCCATGGTCAAGAGCTGAGGGAGGGTCATGGGGACGGCGCACCCAGAGGAAAGCGTTTAAGAATTTTTTATGTATTTTATTTTATTTTTTAACAGTAAAGAAGCTTTAATTCTTTTAGGTTTCTTATACTTTAAGTTTTCATTTTCAAGCCATTTCAGACTTGGAAAAAGCTGCAGAAAGTGTACAGAGAATTCCATGTGTCCTTTCGCAATGTCCCCACAACCTCAGTGTGCCCAGCACAGCGAGGAGATTGGACGTGGAGACTGTAGCATTTACTTACCTGTGGGCCTGACTCAGGTTTGGTTGGTGTTCCCACCGGTGTGCTTTCTAGATCAGGGTCCCACATGCATTCAGTGGTCATGTCTCCTGAGCCCTCCATCGGGGGCCAGACCCTCCATCTCTGCCTCCTTTCTTCTGTCAAGACCCTGACGCTTTTTAAAAAAAAAATTTAAATTTAACTTAGTTAACATATACTGTATTACTCATTTCGGGAGAAGTTAGTGAGTCATCACTTGCATATGATACCCAGTGCTCATCCCATCCCGTGCCCTCCTTAACGTCCATCACCAGGTTACCCCACCGCCATCCCCTTCCCTCCAGCAACCCTCAGTCTGTTTCCTAGTGTTGAGAGTCTCTTATGATTTACCTCCCTCTCCGATTTTGTCTTACTTTTTTCTTTCCCTTCCCTTGTGTTCATCTGTTTTGTTTCTTAAATTCCACATGTGAGTGAAATCATACCATGATTGCCTTTGACGGACTTACTTCGCTTGGCATAATGCCCTCAGGGTCCATCCATGGTGTTGCAAATGGCAAGATTTCATTCTTTTGATGGCTGAGTAATTTTCCACTCTGACCGCATCTTTACGCATTCGTTTGTCCATGGACATCTGGGCTCTTTCCGTAGTTTGGCTCTTGTGGACGTTCCTCCTGTAAGCACTGGGGTGCATGTGTGCCCCTTCGGATCACTGCAGTTGTATCTTTGAGGTAAACACCCAGTAATGCAGTCGCTGGGTTGCAGGGTAGCTCTTTTTGTAACACTGGTTTCCACAGTCACTGCACTAGCTTGTATTCCCACCAGCAGCATAGGGGGTCCCCGTTCTCCACGTCCTTGCCGACACCTCTCGTTTCCTAAGTAGTTGCTTAGCCATTCTGAGGGTGTGAGTTGGTGTCTCATGGTGGTTTTGAGTTGTGTTTCCCTGATGCCCGGTGACGCGGAGCACTTTTTTGTGTAAGACCTTGACAGTTTTGAAGACTCCTGGTCTGTTAGGTTGTGGAATGCCCCTCAGTTTGGGCTTCTCTGAGGTTATCTCATGATTAAGTTTACATTTTGCATTTTTGTCAAGAATACCATGGGAGTGTCAGGCTGTCCTGGGCACATTCTGTCCGGAGCGCGTGGTGTGCTCTGTCCTGTCTGGCGGTGTGAACCTTGAGCACTACGTTCAGGTGCCACCTGCCAGGTCCCATACTGACTCATTTTTTGTTTTGTTTTTACTTTTAGACCATGTAAATACCCTGTTTTTCATCTTTTTATCCACTAATTGTAGCAATCATGCCATTTTTTACCTGAAATAACTATGATTACATTGTTTGCCCAATGATTTTCTGATTCCATCCTTCTTTCTACACTTACTGGAGATCTCGTGCAAGAAAGAGATCTCTCTTCTCCCTCATTTAGGTACGAATTCAGTGATTTTTTTTTTTTTTTTTAAATCTGTGTGGACTTGGGGACACATGGGCTACTCTGTCCCCATCGGTTCCAATCCCTCTTGGTTTTGCTGCCCATATTCTTGCAGGTTTGGCCCCCGGGAGCCTCTCCAGGTTGGCTCCTGTCGTGCCCAGGCACTTGCACACTTTCTGGGTCGACAAGATACTGCAGGCTCGCTGGAACTTGTCCCGCTCCCATCTCTTCATGGTGTCCCGGTTCCTTCTGGGGAATGGGATTTAGACACCAAGATGCGGGTGCTGGGGGTGCTCGTGCTGCTGGGCGGCTGTCCCCTGCGGGCCCTCCCCAGGACTTCTGTCTTGGCTCAGATGGAGTATTGTAGCCCCCGCACGGCGCCAGTGGTGACCGTGTTTTCTGGGACGCCGGTTCCGCTCTGAGAATCCCGGAAGTCTCAGCCCCGATGTGGAGGTGTCGAAGGAAGGGGCGGCCCATGGGATCTGTGGTTCTCCTACAAGGTGCGCGTACTCACTGTGCCCACTTGGATGCAGGATATGTTGCATTCGATGGAAGCAGTGAGGGTGTTTCTGGATGGTTGATGTGTTGTTTAGATGAGGCATACCACACTGTCCTCCTCTGCCCTTGCAGAGGTCTGTGTTCTGTGTGTTCCTGTGATCGTCTTCATGGGTGGTCTTCTCGTGGTCTCTGGGCCCCTCCGTCTGTGGGATGAGCGTCGTGCTCTCCCGCTCCAGGGCCCTTGCCTCTGTGGTCTCCTGTGCCCTGATAGTTTTATCCCTGAGTTTCCACTGATGCTTTATCCGTTGTTCGAATCAAAACCTGAGGTTCTAGGGCGGTGAGGTTGAAGTTCACAGAGAAGATCCATGAAGGAGGTCTGCTTGACCACAGTGGTCTCTTCTGTGGTCTCCTTTCCTCTTTCTCCTGTCTCGGGAATGGTCTGTGCACGCAGAAGGCTGCCCTGTTGTAATCTCTGTGCTTTTACTGTGGGCTTAATTTTCCAGCATGGGAAAGACTTCGAAGCCATTCAGAACAACATTGCCCTCAAGTACAAGAAGAAAGGCAAGCCCGCGAGCATGGTGAAGAACAAAGAGCAGGTCCGGCATTTCTACTACCGCACGTGGCACAAGATCACCAAGTACATTGACTTTGATAATGGTGAGTGTGCTTGGCCATGGCTGGCTGCTGCTCAGGAGCTGGTGCCCACAAGCCCGTCAGACATACCTGTGGCACTGCTCTCACCCAGCCACGTGGCCAGGGACCTCCGTGCCTGTGGCACTTGGGCTGCTGGTACGTCCAGGCACCATCGATTAAGCCGCATGGAGAGGAAGCTGCGTGGGTTTCTGACGGCCTAGGGTGCCTGGGCATTTAGGTCCCTGGCTCACCCTGGGCCCGTGTCCCACGCTGGGAGGGCAAGGCCCCTGGTCCACCAGGAGAGGCAGGGTACAGGTGCGGGCCAGCCAGAATCGAACCCCCCACCACCGGTGTCTGTGCTTCTTGCCCAAGGGGAGCTCCTTGTGGTGAGGGTGGGACCAGGGGGCGCGGGGAGGGCCTGGGGAGGGCTGGCTTTCTCAGGGCTCTTGTCCGTGTTTGAGGCCGGGCTCCAGTCATGCCGTGTGCGGTTCACATGTCGGGTTCACATGTCCTGGTCAGCGCTCCGAGCGGCCTTTCTGATCAGCCCACGTCCCCAGGGGTGGGTGTGGCCGCCTCCTGTCTCTATGTCTCTGCGGGTCACGCCTGCCGCTCCCTCGTTGATCCACCTTTCCTGGCGCTGTTCTTGGTGTCCACAGCCTCACTCCTCCCGGTCATTCCAGACGTTTGCTTTCACTAACTCCGCTCGTTTCTGACCGTGCAGTTAAAGTAGTCTGCGTTCTGACATAGACCTACCGTGGTGTCACTCCCCTTGGAGTCTTTGCCGCCGTGAGGCCTTGGTGTGAGCCCCTGATGTCTGACCTCCTGTGTTTCCCGTGTGCTCACTCTGGGCCTGTCGGGGACGTCTCGGCCATGCACCTGCCAGCACCCGCCGGGCCGACCCATCCGACTTCCCTCCCTGACCCTCCTTGGGTCAGCATGTTGCGACCTGGGGTTCCTCCTCCAGCCCGAGCAAGGCCCAGAGAGCACAGTTCAAGCAGTCTCTTTCTGTAAAAGGTCAGATGGTAAATATTTTGGGCTTTCCCAAACTTTGGGGTTTGCAGTCTGTGGAAACTCTTTGTAGACAGACGGTAAGCAGGTGTGTGTTACTTGGTTCAGAAACACTTCTTTCACAAAAAGAGGCCATGGGCTGCATTTGGCCTGTGAGCCATAGTTTGCGGACCCCTGCCCTAGAGAAATCCTTCCCTGCTGCCACCGGCCAGTGTGGGAGCCCTTGGGGATGGGGCACCCGAGCTCCAGACAGTCACAGTTGTTACCCGACCTTGTCACCTGAACGTAGTTCCCTCTGAATCCTTGTGGCCATCTGTCACCAGTCAGAGTCTTGCTGGTTGTACCTCAGAGGTTTTCGGGTCTGTTCTTACTGCCTGGTCCCCTTCGTCCTGTTCAAATCGTCACTGTTCTGCCATGGCCCAGTCCCACCGTTCTGAACCTGCCCCTCACGTCTCTGCGGGGCTGCTCCCTGCCTGTGCCCCTGGGCTCTCGTGCTGACCCGTGGGCTGGTGGGAGCAGGCTGTCCACCATCCTGGTGCCCACGCTGCCACCCCCGCCTGGTCCGCCTCCCTCATCCTGCTCAGCTTCCTAGGCCATGTGCCCGTGACATTCTCCCTGAAATCCCTCCCTGCGTCCTTCTCTGCCCTCCTGCTGCTGCCCGAGTGGAGACCGGCTCTGCCTGTGGCTCAGGACATCACCCTCAGGGTAGGTGAGAAAACCCAAGTGCAGCCATGCAGGCCCTCGCCCAAGCCCCCCAAGACAGCCAGTGGGGGAGCCGAGACCCCCGCTCTTCCCAGGTGCCCTCTGCATGTGCTCAGCACAGCCCCCGCCCCACGAGTGCCGGCTTTTAGGCCACTTTTCTTGCCGCTGTGGGCTTTCTCTCTGCTCTCTGTTGAGTGACGTCACCGCAGGTGACCACGTTTCACTTTTCCTTTCGGACTGACAGGTCACTTCTGGTGGCTTCGAATAATGCATTTGTGGACATCTCTGTTCACAGAGCACTCTTCTTCAGAAGCGCTTTCTTCAGGAAAATTGTTTGGTAGAGATCAGCTTACTTACGTCTCGTTGTGAGTGCTGATCGTCCCTGCGAGGGTCAGGGTCCGGCCTGCTGGCCTGGCTGGCTGCTGCTTTGCCATGTTTCCCATCAGGCTCTGTCCTTGACCAGGGAAGAAGGAGTCCCTGGCAGTTGAGCCCACCCCATCCGGGGGCAGGACCCCGTGGCAGGGCCTTCCCTCTGCCAAGTCTACGGCCCCACCAAGCTGCTCTCTGGCCAGCACAATGCTCTCGTTTTCACGAGTCCTTTCCAGGTCCCTTTCCAGCTTGACCACCTTCCACTGGTCACCTCAAGCAGTGTACTTCCAGTCCTCGTAGGGTACACGTGTCTCAGTGTTTACGACACATCAGGGAGGCTGACTGGGCGGAGGGCTCAGCACCCCGAGTCAGTCCCAACCCCTGGGGCCTCCAGTCCAGCCTGGCACCTCCATGGGGAAAGTAGATCAGGAAGGAGCAGTGGGTCCAGCACCTTGGGACAGCGTGTCCGTCGATGTGGACGGCCGTTCTTTCTGGAGACCTGTGGGAATGGCCCGTTAACTGCCATGCGTTGGGGACCGTCCCTCGGTCTTTTGCTGATGCTGTGTTGTTTATTGGGTTTCGGGTCTGTGTGAGCATGAATAGGAGATTCTCTGCTGGCCTGGGGGTGCTGGCCCTGGAGTCATGTCTTGCTCTCAAGCAGAGTGTCACCTAGCCGTCTGCGTACCTGCTGGCTGCGCATGTCCTTAGTTCTCCGCACTTCCCAGATACCAGCACAGCTCCGAGGCCTGTTGAGTCTAAGACTTGGTAGCGTCCATGGTCACCCATCCCTGCCTTCCACAGTGGCCCGTGTCCCTGGCATCCTTTACCTGAGCCGTGTGCTTCCTGGTGGCTCTGCCTGGGAAGCATCTGCCTTTGGCTCGGGTCGTGATCCCAGGGTGCTGGGATCGAGCTCCATGTCCGGCGCCCTGCTCAGCAGGAGCCTGCTTGAGGATTCCCTCTCACTCTCTGTCCTTGCCTCCACACTCCTTCACCCCAGGACATGACCCTGTGAGAAGAGCCTTCTTTCTGTTGAGCTGTCAGTTCCAACAAAGTTTTGTATTTATTTATTTATTTATTTAGATTTTATTTATTTTTTGGAGACGTGTGCACAAGCAGGGGGAGGGGCAGAGCAGGAGGAAGAAGCCAGCTCTGCCTGAGTGGGGATCCCGATGCGGGGCTCGATCCCAGCACCCTGGAAGCATGACCTGAGCTGAAGGCAGAGGCTTAACCCACTGAGCCACCCAGGTGCCCATCTACCAAGGTTTCTCGCTGGTCCTGGTGATCTCTCCACGTTGGTGGCAGCCGGGTGACAACATGAAGCCCAAGGGCTACCTGCCCCTTTGTGGGGCTCTGGCAGTTGTCTTGGCTTGGCACTGCCCTGCTGTCCTCCCTCCTTGTGCCTGGATCCGCTTCCTGTCTCTGCGGGTTTGCCTGTTCTGGACGTTTCTCAGCGGCAGTATCATGGCGTGTGGCCTCTCCCTGCGTGCCGTGCTTTCTCAGCCCATCCACTTTGTGGCCGCTGTTAGAACTCTTCCCTCGCGTGGCGGACAGATCCCACTGTCTGTACGTTCCACGCTTGTCTGTCCACTGCCTGGTGGTCTCGGCGTCCGGAGCAGCGGTCCCCCATGAGAGGCCCGACGAGGCCCCTCGGTCTCTCTCCGGAGAGCCTCCGGGAGTGGTTGGCATGACGTTAGCAGAGTTCCAGGCTCCTGCTGGCCTGTGTGAGGGTTAGAAGCTTCTGTTTCGATCATTCGTTCATGATCTTATTTTCACTTGCTGACACGTTTTTGGTTTCCTTTCCTGGGGGTTTAATCACACGCCCAGAGTGTTGGGAATTTGGAAAGGACTCTCTGAGGAGAAGCCAGGGAGAGCCGTTGTGAGGACAGTGGACGGGCTGAGTGAGGACAGGCTTCCCGGGTCACAGCTCGGTGAGGTGGTGGGGACGGTGCCAGACTGTGCTGGCCCGAGCTGGCGGGTTGCCTTTAGGTTTGGCCTGAGGTAACGGGGAGCTCAAAGCAGCGTGGTGTTTAGCACAGCGGAATTTGTTCTCTCTGGTCCAAGACCGCAGGGAGGCAGTAGGGCAGGCGCGGGGACAGGGTCTGCCCTCTTTCTGCTGTGCCATCCCAGCATGTTGCTTGTGTCCACGGCGGCGAGGCAGCAGCTCTGCAGGGCAGAGGGATGGGCCACGAGGATGCGTTTGTCCTGAGTCAGTCTTCAGTCATGTCCGGAGCCTCTGGATGTCTCCTGCTCACACCCGAGGCCAGGACGTAGGGGCGTGGCGCTGTCTAGCCACAGGACAGGCTGGGACGCGTGCCGTCTGACCTGGATGTCTTGCTTCCCGAGCGAAGCGAGTCTGTGGGAGAGGAGCCGGGGAGGGTGGGTGTTGGCACTGGGGGTGGTTGGGGCTGTGGTTCCTCTTCTGTATGGCCCTGAGCCCTGGGCGGTCGGTCAGTGGTCAGAGATGGTGCGACACGTCCGTGTCCTTGGTCCCGGGGCCGCAGGCCTCACATGATGGAGCTTGGGTGTGTTCTGTGTGTGCGGAAACAGACAGTCCTACCCCACCTCCTCTGCCTCTGTGGAAGCTGGCCATGCTGACATCCCAGTCTGTCCTCCTGGGGACACCACTCTGCCAGTGAGGTCTCATTTCCTAGCCCCACCCCGGTTTCTTTGGTCTAACGTATTTAAAAAATTTGAAAAGCAGCCCCTTGTTCCTGTGTATGTCTCACTCCGTTTCCCCCGGGGCTGACGTCCTGGGGGACCAGTGCACATTGGCTGAAACCATGAGATGAGCCGCGTTCGTGTCCTTCATGCTGGTCCTGTGCCGGGAGCTGGCTGCTGTCCATGTGGGTGTCTTCCCATGGTAAAGCTCTATCTTGTCTTCGTCTTTCAGTGTTTTCCCGTGGGCTGAAGAAGTCATCCCAGGAGCTGTACGGTCTGATCTGCTACGGCGAGCTGCGGAAGAAGGTCGGGGGCTGTGAGTACGGGTGCTCGCGGCTCTGGGAGTGACACCCCTGTGTGCTTGCAGCCTCTCCTGGTGGGGCCTGCTCTCCTGTCACTGCGGGTCTGTGACGCCAGCGCTCTTTCCCCTCCGACAGGTGCAGTGGGCCCCCACGTACCTGCACCAGCACTCAGACTGACACGTTGTTGACGCTGGTCATGTCTGTGTGTGCGCCCCACCCCTGGGCATACTTTCTTGGTCGGCATCTGAGGAGGGCCCTGACGTTCTTCCTGTGTCCCCTGAGTGCAGGGGCGTTGTCCTGCGTGCCCACAGTTCTGTTATCCAGCAGGCTCCACTGTCTTACCGAGTCCCTGCTTGTCTTATCGGAACACCCAACACCTGGTCCAGTCCCGCCGGTCAGGGATGTTGTGCTCTGGCCTTCCAGGGGCCCTGAGTGCCCAGTGGCCTACCTCGCCACCCCACGCGGGCTCAGAGTAGGGGCGCCCTTGTCTCTGCAGGTGGCACTGGCCACCCTCCCACAGTGGAAGGGTGCTCACCCACAGGGCCACACCAGAGGCCCAGTGAGCCCCACGTGAGGGGGTCGTAAGCCATCTCCTCTCTGGTCACCCAGCATGCCGCTGCTCGGCAGGGGTGGTGGGACGGGGGTGTGGAAGCAACAGAGGGACAGGTGGAAGGGTGTTCGTGGTTTGTGGACTGCTCTGCACGTGCTGGCCTAGAAAAAGGCAAAAGCCAGACAGGAGGCTTGGCGCCCCAGCCCCATCCTCCCTGTGGTCTGAGCACTTCTCTGTCACCCGCTATCTTTTCCTGGGGTGCTCCCGGGTGTGGTGCTATACAGGGCAGTGACTTCTCCCAGCCACTGCTGTGTGGCCCCTCCTTTGTCCCCGCCACGTACAGGTCTCGGCCCGTGCTCTCCTAGCCCATCTGAGCCCTTGCAAGGCCGGCCTGGCTCTGTGACCTTGGGTGGTTTGCCGTTGTCGCCCCCCCATCCCCGGGCAGCGCTGGGACCCTGGCACCAGGGGCCTCTGTACTTGGACCTCCTCCCCTCTTTCTGACACCCTGCAGCTCAACTGATCCCTCCTGCTGGTGACATCTCCCCCGTCCCTCTTGACCCAGGCACCTGTCACGCGTCCTCTGGACCCCACCTGAGCTCTTAGTGCCCTGCACCCCCATGGGGCTGGTCTAGCTGAGCCCCGCCTGACCCCGCCCGACCCCCGCCGGCCCCCCCCCCCCCAGCCGCACTCACTGGGACGTGAGTGTGCACAGGGAAGCGGCAGGCTTCCGGGCGCTGCCTCCTGCAGAGACTGCTTGTGGGCAGACGCTCCGCGGCTCTGCCGGAATCGTGGTCAGGGCGCGCTTTTATTTAAGACAGTCTTCTTAGCTGAGGTTTCTGGACCCATGTGAGTCCTGAAACAGTGGACGTCAAGTCTCTGCTGTGTCCCTGGGACTCGGACACAAGCTCCGTGCGTCAGCAGCAGGGCTGCTGTGCTGGGGGTGTCCTTGGGGCCAAAGAGGCTCCACCTCGATGAAAACAAATGTCCATACAAGGCTCCTTGGCTGTGAGGTGGCAGGTTTGCTCCCAGGTCTGAGTCTTACACCCAGAGCTTATTCCTGCTGCCATAGCGGCCCAGTGTTGGCACAGGGCACGGGGGACACACCAGCCATCTCCAGTCCTCACCCGTGTGTTTGGGCCGCTTTTCCCTGAAGGCTGGGTCCTGGGATGGTGCCTGCACATGATTCAAACCTGGTGGTTGCCACATCTCCATCCCCGGGCCTCTGTCCGTCTTTCTGGCCTGCATGCAGGACTGATGGGACCTTCGCTTTCCTTTTGGCACTGCTTTCTGCTTTCCCTTTTGATCTCTGCTCCCACGCCCATGGACCTGCAGGACAGTCTGGCCTCCCGGCGGAGTGCCTGGCCCTGCAGACCCTGCCTTCCCGGGGGGACGGCCTGCTGCGCTGCTCACCCCTGGGGCTGCTGGGACCTGTGTGCGCCAGGGGAGGGCTGTGCCCGCCTCTTTCCCTTCTGTCCCGGAGGCCTGTCTCTGTCCCTGTGGGATGTGCCTTTCTGTCCTTGTCACATGTCCTTTAGTGATCATTTGTCTGTAAAGCTATGTTGTCTTCGTTCTCTTTTTTCTTCCTAAGATTTTGTTTATTTATTTGACACAGAGAGAGAGAGAGATCACAAGTAGGCAGAGAGGCAGGCAGAGAGAGAGGAGGAAGTCGAGCAGGGAGCCCGATGTGGGGCTTGATCCCAGGACCCTGAGATCATGACCTGAGCTGAAGGCAGAGGGTTAACCCACTGAGCCACCTGGGTGTCACTGTCTTCGTTCCTGAAAGGTGTTTTGCGGGACGTAGATCTCTGATGCAACAGTTTTTCTTTCTTCACTGTGAAGATGTGGCTCCCACATCTGGCCTGCGCGGTTTCTGGGGAGAGGCCACTGGCCCTTGTGTCTTCAATCCTCTAGAAGGAGTAGTTACTTTTCTCTTCTGCTTTAAGGATTTTGTCCTTGTTTTGGTTTTCGGCCTGTCTGTGTCTGTGGCTTGTTTTTTCCCCCAAAAGTATAGAAGAGCTAAAAGAACTTTGCAGTGACCCGCAAACGTCCAGCTCCTCTCAGGTTACTTTGTTTCCCTGCCCGTCCAGAGGGCAGTACGGACGCTGGGAGGGCGCAGGGGAACGTGGGGTCAGCGCTAGCGAACGCACAGGCTCTCGGTTCATCGTTCACCCACCCTGGGGACCTGGTGACCCAGAGATGCCCTGAGCCCAGCAGGAGAGGCCTGCCTGCTGAAGACCCTGAGGGGGGTCTGTGCGCTCCACGGCTGGGGAGGGCGGAGGCTCAGCGTAGGGGGGTCTGGCAGGGAGGCATCCGCGTGCGGAGGCAGGTAGTGTTCCCTCGAGAAAGTCTGGGTGGATGGACACGACGTGCAGGTGGGGACGGCGCTCTCGGTCTGGGCTTTGGGAGGAGCTGCGGCTAACGCGGGCCTGTGTTCTGGAAAGCCGTTATCTGATAATGACTTGGGAATCTTCACAGGTTTTGTTCTGTAGAGCTTTGTGGTCACGTTTATTTGCTTTTCCGTTAAAGGTATGGACGACAAGAACGCCACAAAGTTGAATGAGCTCATTCAGGCCGGGTAAGTGGGGCTTGCCCTGTGGAGCGCTGCCACGGATTTGGGACGCACATGGGCTTCTCTAAGGCCCAGACCCGGGACTCGTGGTTTTCTTGCCTTTTCTCACCAAGGCCCGTAAAGTGCCGAACTCCCCGGGGTTAAGCGGTTTGCCGCTCGGGGCCCTGGGAGCAGGGGACCACGCCCGGGCTGCTCCCCGTCTCCTCCTTCCCTAGGGGCCCCCTGGCGCGGTGGCAGCCCCCACGCAGCCCTGACCACCTCACATTCCCGCCCTGTCCCCACTTGCGTGCGGCTGGGAGTGCCTTCTCCTCTCGCTCCCGGCGTCCTGCGGCTCCTCTGGTCCTGTTCCTGTGCTGCGCCCGCCGAGGCCCCGCGCCCCTCGAGGCCGGGCGGGTCTGCCCGTGAGGTTCTCCCGCTTGCTCTGCGCCGGCTGGTGCTGCAGTAGAGACGACGTGTGACACGTGCCTGGTGCCCCATTCAGAGCTGGCCTTCGGGGCCTCCTTCACTCTGTCAGCCTCTCTGTCAGGCCCCGGCCTCGTGCCGGTGTCTGACTCTGGGTGGCCCTCCAGCCCCATAACTGCCCGCTCCTCCCCCTCCCGGAGCCCTCCTGGGACCGTCCCGATGCTGTACTTCTCTTGGTGCCGCTCTGTACTCTCCTTGGGCAGTGGGAACGCTCCTCGGGGCGTTGGCAAACCTTCTCTGGGGAGGGATTCCAGATCCAACTCGTCCCAGTTTATAAATCCCGTACGACATAGAGTTCCCCTGTGTCCCAGCCGGGAGGTTGCAGCAGCCCTTCCTGGGAAGGCCCTGACCTCACAATCTTGGGGTCCCTCTTGCCCTCCTTTGCTCCTCTCGCCCGTCAGCCCTCTGCCTCTCCCGGTTGCCCTGGCGGGGGCCCTGGCCACACTACTGCGTGGCCCGGACCCTCCCCTGGTCCCCAGTCTGCAGGTTCTGTGTGCATGGCCTTTCCCCTGGTGCGGCCCTCATTGACGGCTGCCGCTGTGTCCCTCCCCCTCGACCCTCCGGAGCTCATGCGCTCCGCCTGGATCTCTGCCCCCTGTCCTAGATGGACCCACGGGCCGTCCCCGGGCTCCTCCCAGTCGAAGGCTAGTTGTCCCCTGGAACATCTGCAGGACGTGGCCTTACATCTCTGGTCTCCTTTCTCTCTCGGCCTGGTGCTGGCTGGCCTGCACGCCCCCGCCCGTTGGGCAGGAGCTCCTGACAGCTGGGGCTGGCCGTGTGGTTTGTGCCTTGGCTCCAGCCCAGCGTCTAACCTTACCGATGCTCCCGCTGAGCTCCCAGGGGTTTATTACCATGAACTGCCCCCTTGGAAGCAGGCACGGTAGTAACCAGGCCGCGGGCGCGAGCGTCGTGTGGAAAGGGCAGCAATTCACCCCGCCTGCCACGGAGGGGGCGGACAGCCTTCACCGCCGGTGTCCTCGGGCAGGTGGAGCCTCGTGGAGGCGTGGGGCCAAGCTCTAGAGCGAGTGACTCTGGCCACCGCTCCCCACCCCCACTGACCTGCAGTCTCAGCGTCTTCCTCCTTCCCGCCCTCGCACAGGCCCTGCCGCGCTGGGGTCAAAGCTGTTTGTGGGCTCTCTGGGTGCCGTGCGTGCCTCTGGGGCAGCGTCGCAGGAAGGCAGAGGATCCTTAGCAGAAGTGGTTTCTGGGCTTCACATCTCCCCCGCCAGCAGGAGAGCTGTCCCGTGAGCAGGAGCGCGCTCTCTGGATGCGATCTGGGGGGCGTCTCCTTCCCCTTCTGTTTCACTTGCCCCACACTCGGGCCGGAGCCGAGATTCCTGGTTCTTTGTGCTCAAGGGCGTCGGGCACTGGTTTAATGGAGAACTGTGCGTTTGCTTGGCTTTGAGTTAGTCTCATTGCAGGAGCGGCGCAGAGAGGAGGTGGCCTCCTGGGTTTCTGGACAGACAGGGGTCTGTCTCACAGTCCATCGACTTTGGGGAAGGCGTGTTGAGAAGCATGAAAGCGGCCTGGTGGTCAGTTTTAGGGCCTCCTGGAGATTGGAGAGGCCCTGAGCTGGGGGCCAGAGGGACGAGCAGCCAGGTCCCCACGGTCTGGGCAAGGGGCCATCATATTAAAGCCTGAAGGCGATGTGACTGTGGGATGGTTCCGACCCAGGAAGGATCCAGGAGGCGCGTGTGCACCTCATGTTTGCCTTGGATATCCAGTGGCGCGCTGTTGGGATGGCCCGTGGCCGGTGAACAGCGTGCGTCCGGGGCAGGTGGATCAGCAACCGGGCTGCTCCGGGGGGGACCAGAGGGAACGTTCCCGGGCCGTGTTCCCCACAGCCGGTGGAGATACCCGGCCTGCAGGGAGGGCAGCATAATTCTCCTTGCCTCGCTGTGGGCTGCGCGCAGGGACTCCTGAAGGGGGCCACATAGGGAGGCAGGAGGCGGCCAGCCGGATGTGACCCGAGCCCCCCAGCAGTGAAGTCGGGGCAACAGTGGCTGAGAGCGTGGGGTGGCGCATGTTCTCCCGACACGAAGGCACGGAAGTGGGGTTGCAGCCCCAGTCACGTTGCATCTCTTTCCCTGGCTGCCCTGGCACGTGACAGCCATTGGGAGAGCTTGCAGGCCGATGTGCCCGCTCCCCAGACCCCCCGGGTCAAGGAGGGGGAGGAGTGTTACCACGCGTGCCTCCCTGCATGGCTCAGGCCAGAGAGGAGAGCAAATGGAAGCGGTGTTGTTTGTCACAGTTGTGGGTGGAGAGTCTCAGGGCACTGTCCGTGGAAGTGTTTGCAAACAGCAGGCGTGCAGTGTGCGTGTGTGACCCACCCTGTAAGTGTGCGTGCCCTCTGACCCCACAGTCCCACGGCGGGGAAGCCGTTAGGCCAACGGCGAGCCACCCTCGTAAGGGTGCGTACCGCGGTGCCAATCTTGCTGGCAGAGGGCGGCGCAGAGGGAAGCGCGGGGCCTGGCGGGATGTGGTGTGCGTTCTTTTCTTTGGAAGCGAGACGGGGTGAGTGCTTGGCCGCAGCGGGACAGCTCAGTGAGTAGCTCTCGCCTCACGCCAGGGCCCTCTGGGGGTGGCGGGCGTGCAGGGCACCTCCGTTCTTCACACCAGCCTTCTGTTTGAGCAGCTCGGAAGGGAGCTTCTGTCCCGTTAGAGGAGGGAAGGTCCGCGCTGGGAAAGGGTATTCTTCTTAGCTCTACGCTGGTGTGACTGTTTTTGCCCTGTGGAGCCTTATTCACGGAAGTGCATCTGTCTGTATTTCTGGCTGCAGAGGTCTAAGGTCTGTGGCGTGAGCCTTGGGACCTCAGGCTGAGTGGCTGCTGTCGCTGCCTGGTGGTCAAACTGTGTAGGAGCCCTCGGAGGGTTGTGGGGTGACAACGACCCCCCCCCAGTGCTGGCCCTGGGACGTCGAGGCGGGGACAGGTGGGAGCCAGCGCCAGCACAGAGCTCGTGAGGCCCTGGGCTCGAGGAGTGTCCCGGACAGAGGCTGGGTGCCCTCGGGTCCTGCTTCCCAGCTCCTTCCCCCAGGCCCCGTGGGTGGCAGGCTGCACGAGGGTTTCTGACTGCCGTTGCCCTCTGCTGCCCCCACCCCGGGACACTCCATCTCTTACCCGGGTGACGGGCTCTCCCTCTTCCCCCGGCTGTGAGCTCGGACGCCGCCCCAGCCCTGAACCTCCACACGGTCTGTGTGTCGTGTGTCTCTCACGTGTGACTGGCCAGCTCGGCACTCCCTTGGGTACCGTGGGAGCTTACCTGTCGGGCCCCGGACCAGCCCATAGCTCCGGAACAGCTGAGTGCTGAGCACCGGGGCCAGGTCAGACGGGGCTCCAGGGAGCCCCTCACAGGTCCCAGGTGGGGAAGCACGGTGGTGCCGTGTGCTGCTGGCTCCGTGTCTGCTTGGCTGATGTGCCGGAGAAGCAAGGTGGTCACTCTTTCAGTCTTTCAGAAAGTTGATCGTGAAAAAGTTCAAGCATCAGAAAGGTTGAAACAGCAGGAAAACAGACACTGTCTCCCCTTGACCTGGATGTACTGGTGGAGGAGCTGCCTGCAGGCCGTGCTCACGTGCACCGGCTCTGGGTGGTCGGAGAGGGCGGTCCTGTGTGTGCACGTGCTGTCACTTGTCCTGTTGTGCCTTCCATTCCCTTTCTCCCCTGCTAGACTGTGGACTTGTCTGTGGTCTGCGGTACGGGCCGCTGTCTGGAAGTGTGTCTTGAGCAGGTGCCTTCTTACGTGTGCGCGGCAGAGCAGAACAAGAGCGACAGTAGGGCCATGTCTTGTGTCCACCATAGGCTCCTGTGGGATAGCGTCCCTGCCCTGCAAGCCCCCCGTGCTATCCTGACTCGCTCCCTCCCCCAGCCCTGTCTGCAAGGGTGCCTTTTCCCGAATGTCACCGAGAGGGCATCACCCAGAAGACGGCCTTTTCACACAGCCTTTCACGTCCTATTCCGAGTGTGAGGAAGTGCATGGCGCGGACACAGCCGGCTCTATCACCCCCAGCCTCCCTGTGTTGCCCCTCTGCGGTCCCCATGCCCGCCCAGCCGCGGCAGCCCCCTAGGGTCCTCCTCTCCCAGGACGCCATCCACACGGGGTCACACCGCGCCCGGCCGTCTGAGGTTGGCGGTTTCCCTGTAGCGGTGTGCATGTGAGCTCTGTCCCTGTGGGTCTGGAGTTGGTGCCTCTCCCTGCGGCGTAGCGTCCCCGTGGCGGCCGTCCCGTGTGCTTCTCTGTCCCCCAGAGAGGGGCACGGGCTGCTCTGTAGAAGGAGCTGCTCTAAACCTTGGTCTCAGCGTGTTCGTTCTGTGGCACCCGGGCAGACGTGTAGGGGTGTGGGTGCTGGTTTCCTAGGGAGCTGCCTGTGGTCTTCCAGGCAGGCCCGTCGCTGCCCACGCTCTCCACACTGAGCCTCACGGGTGGGAAGTGGTGTCTCCTGGCGGGGTCGGTCTGCACATCCCTGGGGACTAGCCACCCTGAGCATCTTTCTTGTGCATGTCCGTGTCGCCTTTCTCTCTCCAGTGACCAGCCTGCTCAGATCTTGCACCTGTTTCCTTATCACTGAGATGAGAAAGTTCTCAAAGTGCTGCAGACACAAGTGTTTGGTCGGGTGGGTGTCGGCAGTGTTTTCTCCTGGTCTCCGGCTTGTCCTGCCTTCCTGGTGCCTATGGGGGGCGGTGCTCAGTCCTGCTGAGGCCCCGTCTGCTGTCTTCCTTTATGGGCTGTGACTTCAGTGTCACCTCCGGGAACTCTTTGTCTTGCTCAGAGTCACGGTGCTGCTCTCTGCCTCTTTGTAAAAGTTTTAGGGTCTGATGTTTCTATTCGTGGTCTGTGACATGCAGTTCGTGCCGTGGTTCATGTTCGTGGTCCGTGGGCATCTGGAAAGCGCTGTCCTTCCTCCCCTGGTGCTCCCATATCCTTGTGTGAGGCCCGCGGGCCGCGCTGCGTGGGTCTCTCTGCAGGTTTCGCTCCCGTTCCACGGCTGGGTGTGTCGCCTTCCACCAGCAGACGCCTGTTTCCGAGAACAAAGCCAGTGTCCCATAAAGGCGAAGCAGATGCGGGGGACGTCAGTGCGGTGCCCGTCGGGAACAGCTCCTTTACTTGAGGCCGTGGAGTGCCGACGCAGCTAACTTCCCGTGTGCTCCTGCACACTTCCTCAGTGGTCTGTGAGCGTCCTCTCGTTGGAGAGCTGTAGGACTCGGGAGCAGATGGATTGAGGAGAGCCCTCAGGTCGCCCCTCGTGGCGACAGTCCCAGGCTAGCGGGGAAGAGTTAGCACGTGTTTACTGGGCTCGTCACGTGACTTTGCAGAAGGGAACGTAGACTCCCGTGCCCGTAGAGGAGCTAGCCTGTTGCCCGTTTCGTCAGAGCAACAACGTGGGGGTGGGGGGACGGGTTGCCTGGGGTCCTCTGGGCGACCTTCCGTCAGTGTCGAAGTGCGAGCCTTCTGCAGATGGTGTGTCTTAAAGCCGGGGCGCCCGGCCTGGTGGTCGCCCTGCCGTGGCTCAGCTCCAGGACGGGCTTGCGGCTGGGGGGCCCGGACCGCATCCGGGACTGTGGCCAGGCCCGTGAGGCCTGTCTGCGAGCCGAGCGGGGCTTTGCCTTGGCAGCCGCAAGCCTCAGGACATTCACAGGACCTCCGTGTAAGAGAAGAGAAAAGAGAGCGTGATCTGAGATGTTTTCTGGTCGTACAAGAGGGGGCTGTTCAATTTCACTTAAAAAAAAAAAAACTAAAAAAAGGAAGTCACAAAAGAGCAGTTTAACGGAAATGTAATTATCGCAAACACAGGTGCCCCGTGGCACGGCCGCCTACCCCGTTTTGTTGCTCTGGTGCAGATGGAACAAGAAGTGACGGGCCGAGAGGCCCCCGGGCCCTGAAGCTGCTGCCGGGACCGGCTGGGACTGAGTCCGCCTTCCGCACGCCCACAGCAGCACTTAGCCGCCTCCGTTTCCCTGGCTCAGGGGGGCCTCTCCTCAGGGTTTCCCTCTTCGGCGGGGCGAGGCGTGCCTTCCACACAGACTCCGTCCTCTGAACCACGCTGCCTGGCCCAGTGCCGGGAGTGGGCTTCCTGGTGTCCTGGTCTCTTCGACAGGCGACCCTAGCTCCGCGCCGCTCATGGTGCTATGCTGATCGCTGGCACAGAAGGGGCTCGGCCCGCAGGCGGCTGGGTGCGCGGCACGGCGGCTACCTGGTGGCGTTAGCGCTGGGGTCTCGTGAGACTGGCTGCCGCAGCCTGGTCCTGCCCACATCCCACCGCTGTCCCGGCCTTCTAGACTCCCTCTGGGGGCCTCCGTGTAATCTGCTGTGGGGGTCTCAGAGCTCTTTCCCTCCCCAGGAGGAGGGCGGTGCAGCTTCGTTTCCTCAGAGGTGGGAGTTGTGTCTGAGCCGGCTGCAGCGCAGATGTGAGCGCACCCGGGGCTTGTCCTCGGGGAGGGTTGGGGGTGGGGAGCCAACGCTTGTCTCGCACCGCCGAGGGCACCGGGACCTCCATCTGTAGGCAAGACTGTTCCAGAGTCACGCTTCTATAGCTCTGTGCGTCACACGCAGATACAGCCGCATGCACACCCAGTGGTGCAAACCCTAACCCCAGCCGCCCCGTCCGCCTTCTGCTCCAGAAGTAACCACGGACACAAGGTCCGTGTGGATCTCCGATTTTTTTTCCCGGGTACCTCGTGTGTGTAAATGTACAGATATAATACGTGATTCTTTTTCATATGCTTGGAATCGTAGCACATACGTCCTCTAAGTCCTTCACTAGGTTTTCTTAGAAACGGAGTGGCCATGACAGAGCAGCTCTCTCCTGGAGAGGTCACAGTGTTCCAGAAACTGGTTAAAACAGTTATAAAAGCAACTTACGGCATACCAGACCCTGCTAGAGAGTGTGAACCTGCGTCTGTAGCCACTGGTTGGCCGGCCAGAGCTGCCTGTGACGTCTCAGGGTCCTGTGGTGACCTGGTCCAGAAGCACTGGCCTGCACATGCCTTTGGTGACTTCCTGTTCCAAGCAGAGGAAGGGCTGCCATGTCCCGCCGGGTCCCCCGTGTCCCAGAGTTGTCATCACTTCCTTGTCAGCCAAGCTTTCTCAAGTATCCCCAAGCCTCCCAAGTGTGCTTTCCAGAAGGAACTCTCTTTTGGATGTTCTGTTCATCAGTTACAGGAAATTCTTTAGTTTATGTCATTCTAACACACAAGCTGTGGCCACGGTGGGGTTCACACAGGGTCATCCTCAGCTGTGGCAGATCCAGGGCCCGCCTGGGGTCCGTTTTGGGGAGCATGAGCAGGTGGCACCTTGTGTCTATGGGATGCGAGCGGCTCCTGCTCCCGAGGGCTCCGCCAGTGTGGCTGATGTAGGGACCGCAGAGTGCTGTAGTGGGGAGTAGTGGCTGCCTCGAGCAGGGCTCGGAGCTTCTGCTCTCCAGGGACCTCGAGGAGGTGGAAGAGAGAAGGGCGTGCATTTGACGTCTGATGGGGCTCCTGCACAGTGGGCTTTCCAGGGGATGGACAGCAGCTGGTGCCACACCACTTGCAGGCCGGAGGGCGGGCCCGCTTCCGGTGACAGACAGGTGTCCTCCTCGCAGCGGGAGGTGCGGGCGGGAGGACAGTGGGACCTCCAGCGTCATAGTGTGGTCTCACCGTGGGCAGCTGCCTGTGACCCCGGGGGCTTCCAGACCCCGTGTCTGTCCAAGCTCTCACTGGCCCTCTGTGTGTGCTCGGCGGAGAGTGGCCATTCACTTGGAGACCTCACGGTTCCCCTCAAACCTTCCCAGGGCCACCACCGTGCGCTACAAAGGGAGGAACCTGCGGATCAAGGCACCCATGTGCCGCGCGCTGAAGAAGCTCTGTGACCCGGACGGTGAGTGCCCACGGCCGCGGGGCTGCTCCGGTGCCGGTGCACGGCCGAGCTGGCAGTGTCTCCCCGGCGGCTCCAAGCCTGCTTCTGCTGCTGCTGCCCACGGGTAGCACCTGCACTCGAAACTCCGTGTCACAGCAGTGTGTCCCCTAGGAGATTGAGTTTAGCTCAGAAGCCACAGCCTGTTCAAACAAAATGTCTGCCAGTCACAGGCAGGTCTCTTGTGTCCTCTCGTGGCCTGGTCCGTGGCTCAGGCTTGCAGCTGTGCCCACAGCCCTGTTGGCCTCCCTGCTTCAGAGCCCCAGTCCCCGGGGCCTTCTCTGCTGGCCTCGCTGTCATGGCAGAGCTGTTTGCCCGGAGCTCCGTTTATGTTCTTAGTTGTGTGGCCGAGCGCGCGGCCTTTTGCATCAAGGTTCACGTGTGCTGAGCCCTCGTGGCCCCGTCTTGTCACAGGCTTGAGCGACGAAGAGGACCAGAAGCCCGTGCGCCTGCCGCTGAAGGTCCCCGTTGAGCTGCAGCCGAGGAACAACCACGCCTGGGCCCGCGTGCAGAGCCTGGCCCAGAACCCGAGGCTCAGGTACCGTGGCCGTCGGCACCTCGGGGGAGAGGTGGGGCCCCAGGACGCCGATGCCACACAGGGTGGGGGCAGTGAGGCCCTGTTGTGGCGGCCCTCAGACCTGGGGGTCCTGGAGGGGTCGAGCTCCTGTTTCACACGTGGCAGGGGCTCTCGGGCCACAGGAGACAGATGTTGTGGTTAGCAGGGTGATGGAGACAGTCCCTCCCCTCAGGACCCCGTCCCTGCTGTCTTAGCATCTCCCTGGGGATTTGTGTGGGACGTAGACACACGGTACCACTGGGAGTCCAGACCGGTTTTCATTTAGACGTTGGACTTCTTCTTTGAGGTAAAATTTTCCAAAGTTACGATGAACTGTTAGTCATTTAGGGTGTCTGACTCATGGCCTGGGTACCTTCACACGGCACTGTAGGATTTTCCCCTCAGTCTGGCTCCAGAACATTTCATTATCTCAAAACCTCATGCACATGACGTCTTCACTTCCCCCACCCCCAGCCTCGGCTGCCCGTCACACATGCCGGTTCGGTTCCCGTGAAGGGGACAGTGCGGCCTGTGATCTGCTGTGTGGCTGCTCTCCCCGAGCGGAACACTTCATCTGTCAGGACCTCTTGCTTCCCTGTGGATGGAAGCTCTCCTGGTGCTCAGGCCGGCCCAACTTCTTGGCCCCAGAGGATGCTAACAGAACAGCGTGGTGGGCTGTGGCACGGCCTGCATCCCGGGGGCGCTCTCCTACGACCTGTCAGGGCACACAGGAGCGCTGGTTTTTTTCTCACAGCTTCATGTGAATCTACTTCTCTCCATTTAAAGGGCTAATTTTTTTTAAAGGTTTATGTATTTGTCAGGGCGCACGCGTGCACAAGCAGGGGGAACAGGCGGAGAGAGGGGGAAGCAGGCTCCCCGCTGAGCAGGGAGCCCGATGAGGGGCTCGATCCCAGGACCCTGAGATCATGACCTGAGCTGAAGGCAGACGCTTTACTGACTGAGCCACCCAGGCGGCCCTGAAGGGCTGACTTCTAAGAAAGGGAGTCAGTGGCCTTGCCAGGCACCGTGCCTCCGGCCCCTCCCCTGCGCTGTGTCCGCAGCCCGTGGCCCCATCTCATGTCCCCGCCGTAGCCTCGTGGTCCTCGGGAGCTTCCCTCCCCGTGTAACGGCTGCCCTGTGCTGCCGGTGGTTTCTCCGCAGGATGATAGTGGAGCTCCACCGGAAGGTCTCCAGCCTCATCGAGTTCTTGAAACAGAAGTGGGCGCTCCACGAAGTGCGGATTGTATCCTTTTCTTAGTGACGCAGCCTCGCCCGTACCTGCCATGCCTGCTACGTAAGACGCAGCTTCTCGTCTCCTCCTGAGGGTGCAGAGGGCCTGGGGCGGGGGGGCAGAGCGGGGACTAAAGCACAGTCCCTCATCTTCGGGGGCTCAGTGTGAGCCCCTCCTTGCTGTCTGCACTGCAGGGTGGCTGCCATCAGTCTCTGTGGTAGAGCTGGGGTCACACAGCGTCCCTGCCAGCAGGTTGAGTACCACGAGCAAGGACACATCCCCAGACTTCTTGTGTCCTTGGCCGCCAGTTAGCCTGCGGTCCCCGGTGGGAGGGTGGCTACTGGGTGCACCGCCGGTAGAGGAGGACGTCCCTGGCACGCGTGCTCCGCGGCCGGCGGCACATGGTGGGTCTGCTCCTGTGGCCGCTCCTTGACTGCGTGCCCAGCGGAAGACGCTCGAGGACCGGCAGCTGCAGCACTCGCTTACAGAGCCGTCGCAGGAGAAGGTGGCGCTGCACCTGTTCCCAGGGGAGAGCTGCACGCTGACGCCACTGCCCGGAGTGGCCCGCGTCGTGCACTCCAAGGCCTTCTGCACCGTGCACTGGCAGGAGGGCGGCCGGTGCAGGCAGAGCTCCAAGGACGCCCACACGTTGCCTCCCGCCCAGATCCTGGGCATCCAGAGTGGGCAGGGCACGGCCAGGGGCCAGGTGAAGTGTCCACGGGGCGGCGCTGAGGGCAAGGGCCCGGGACGTCCTCCTCCTTCCACCGATGCCTCCCAGAGCTCTGGAGAGAGCTCCCCTGAAAGTGCCCCTGGGGAGGGGGCCCCCCCGAGCCTCAGTAGCCTAGACACTCCTGACAGGCTGCCCCTGGGGCTTCAGGATGCCGGGGCACGGCTTGAGAAGACCCCCACGGCTGCTCCTGCAGAGGGCAGGGATGGCCCTGCCCGAGAGCCTGGGGATGGGACGTGTGCCTGTGGCCAGCTGCCGGAGCTAGAGGAGGAGCTCTCACTCCTTGACCCCTTCCCGCGCTACATGAAGTCTTGTCAGGACCTCATCATCCCCGAGCAGTGCCGCTGTGCGGACCTGCGGCCCTCCGGGTGCGCCTCCCCAGAGACTCGCATCCCCAGCGGGGCAGAGGTGGCCGACCTCACCCGGGCTGGGGCATCGTCCCCTGTCCGTGCCCCGCCGGCCCCAGAGCCTCAGCCCGGCCCCGGGCTCCAGCCAGATGTTTGCACTAAAGACTCAGCAGATGCACCTGCAGAGGAACCCCAGGAGAAGGCGAGCCCCTCGGAACCCCCGCCTCAGGGCCAGCCTGCCACCAAGCCTCCGAAGGATGTCCCCGCCGGCCGGCTGGCCCAGCAGCTGCGCGAGGAGGGCTGGAACCTGCAGACCTCTGAAAGCCTTACGCTGGCTGAAGTCTACCTCATGATGGGCAAGCCGAACAAGCTGCAGCTCGAGTACGACTGGCTGGCGGTGCTGGGCCCCGAGGGCCAGGCCCCCGGCGGGCAGGCCCAGGGCTCCCGCACTGGCTCCCCGCCCTCCACCTTCCACGAGCAGCGTCTCCTCGGCTGCCTCCTAAAGCTCATCTCCACGGAGGTCAACCCCAGGCTGGTGAGTGCCGGTCGACGCTGAGCCCTGTTCCCACCTCAGGGGGGCTGGGCTCCGCCTATAGGCTCTCACCCTGGCAGCGGGGTCCTGGGGGAGAAGGAGGCGGGGGCCCAGCTGACCGGGCAGGCCTCGGTTCCTTCCCTCGAGCCGGGTTTTGGAGAGAGGGCTCTGGTTTGCTGCAGGCGGGGGCCGCCTCCTCATGGCTCACACGAGGCTCCGAAGACAACAGCGACCGAGAAGCCGTTCCTTGTCAGGCTTTAGTAATTACACTCGGTCCTCCCTCCTGGCCAGGGACAGCCCGTGTAGAGGCGATGCGGTCGCCGTGGCCAGTAGCCAGGCAGGAACCTTGCAGATTTCAGCAGAGGGAATGGCAGGGTCATTCGTGCTTGAGTGGGGCCGTCCTGGGAGGACGGTGGCACAGCTTCCCAGGAGAGAACGGGGTGGGGAGGGGATGGACGGGGTGCCGGGCCTGCGCCCAGGAGCCAGGTGAAGGGCTCGGGGGGTCTTCAGGGGCTCCATGCTGGGGGATCCTTAAGCCTGGAGAGTGGCTGTGACCCCTTCCTGGGGCATCAGGTCAGCAGCAATGGGGCAGAGGATGCCACCGAGAGAAAGTCCGTGGGCTTTCCTGGGCGCGAGAGAATGGAGTCTGAACAGGTTCCTGAGCCGCTGTGCATGCTTAGTGCTTGGGAGCGCGGGGGTCCATCACCTCCAGGAGCAGATACCAGGGGAGCAGAATGTGGTGGCCAGGAGGGGGCTTGGGGGACAGAATGGGCTGTGGGGACCCTGTGGGCCCACCAGAACAGTCATGTCTGCACAGCCGTTTCCGCTCCTCCCGGAGAGACGGCCCTCAGCGTGCGTCCTGCCCGCGTCCCTGTGCGGCATTTGCCACAGAGAAGGTGCTCAGTGGAGCGTGCGGGGATGCGTGTGAGTCCGTGCTGCGGGAGAGAGGGCTCTCACGGGCTGGTGGGACCTGGGTGGGGACTGCAGAGACCGGAGGGTGAGCCGTGGCCTTTAGGTTTAGTGTGGAAAGGACTAGTGCCCCACGGATGGGCGTGGACAACGTGCGGGCGAGTGGACAGATGAATTCAGCGTACGTTCTAGAGTGAGGCTCCTGGAGGAGAGAAGACTGGAGGGACAGAAGCGTGTCCTGTACGTTGGGGGAGAGGACCCAGCGAGGCCAGCTCCCGTGGAGCCTGGGGCAGCAGCGGACGCAGGCAGTGGCCTTGGCCTTGATGGGGAGAGAATGGCAGGAAGCTTGGGAATACGGCAGAGAATTCAGAGCAGGCTGTTCAGAGCCATGCCCCAGAGTGGGGCCCCCACAGCGGCCTCTGCATCACCTGGGGACTCATGAGAGATGTGTGTTCTGTGGGCCCAGAGACGTAGGGACCCCTCCCCCAGCTGACTGTGACGGAGCTCAGCTGTGAGAGCCCCTGGGTAGAGGTCCAAGCTGAGCTCGGAGCCCTGCGTGGGAGGCAGGCTGGCTGGTCCCGCCGGCCCCTGCCGTGGCGGAGCTGCTGAGCCGGTGCCACCCACTCCCAGGCCACTGGCCAGCGGGACCTTGGCAAGAGGATGCTTGGTGTGCGGGGGGCGAGTGCGTGGGGATTCTGAACAAACTAAGCAGGAGGGAGCAGAGCAGGGTGCGGAGTGGGAGGGTCCCACGGAAAGGGAAAGGTGGGTCAGGATGGAGCCCTGAGCAAGCTGTAGCTGGCAAGGTCGTGCCACAGGCAGAGGAAGGGGTCCCTAATTCACAGAGAGGTCGGCTCCAGTGCTCCCGGAGAGTGGGTGCTGGGGGAGATCGACGAGGGGTCACCAGGGTGGGGAGGGAGAGGGTATCTCTGCGGCGGGGACCATGGCAGTGAGTGTGGCTTGAGCCCGGGCTTGCAGAACCCCCGCGGTTGGCATCTGAGTCAGCAGAGACCGCTTCAGCTGGGACTGTGTTGAATTCTAGAAAATCAGTCTGTACTTCCTTCCTCTGACTCACAGTCCGCAAAGACCATCGCGGTTCTTTTTTTAAGCCTTTTAGAAAGACGAGTTTGTGTCCCCACCATGCGGCGGCCCCTCCGGCAGCGTGACCGCTTTTAGGCTGGCTGCGTCCCCGCCGGCTCTCAGCCGTGACGGGATTGCTGGTCCGTGCGGCCTGGAGGCAGCGTGCTTGCTCCCTGGAGGACCTGCCTGCGGGTGCGGTGGGAAAGCGGCACGCTGCCAGGTGACGAGTTAGGGTTAGGACGCCAACCCTCACCCTAACCCGTGCGGGGCGTGTTGTGATCCCTGAGCCGGTCGGAGCTCCTCATGCCCCCAGCTCTGGGCCTCCCCGAACCATCATTCACTAAGTTCGGCTTCCGTCGTGGCCCACTTCCGTCCCAGGCTCCAGAAGGGAACGCCAGCTCCACGGCTTCAGTGAGGCCGGCCCAGGAGGAGCAGTCGGCGACCCCCCCGGGGAAGGTGGTGACCGTCAGCTCCCGGAGCCCCCGCTGCCCGCGCAGCCAGTCCGCCCTCCGAAGCAGCAAGACCTTCTCGCCCGGCTCCACGCCTTGCTCCTCAGGTGAGGCCGGGCCGTCCTGTGTGCCTTCCTGGGTGTGGGGGCTGTGCCCAGCCCCACTCACTGGGCTGCCGTCTCACCGATGGCGTGTCAGAGTGGAAGTCCCCGTGGCTCGCGGGGACGGGGAGCTCCGGGCCTGTCACCTAAGGCTTTGGGTCCTGGGGGGTGGGCGCCGTTGGGAAACGTGGGGTGGGCCTTGCCAGTTAGGTCACTTCAGGGGGTCGTGAGGTCAGCGGAAGCCTCCCTTGCCCGCTGAATCGGTGGCTGAAAGCCTCAGAAGGGCCTGTTTCCTTTTACATTCGAAGTTTTGCCCTCAGGTGAGGGATCCCCCAGCCGTTTCACGTGGTCTTGGAAGGAAAGGTGGGCTGCCCTGCCGGTCTACACTGTCGGTCCTTTGAGCCATAGGGGGAGTAACGTCCCCGCAGGGTCATTCTGGTTACCTGGCACCTGACACGACAGAGGTTGAGAATGGGCACATCCATTGTGCCCCGTGCCTGGGAGGCCTGCGCAGTTACTGTCCGGTGGGCGCGTGCTTTCCCTGCGGCACCCTGGCCGTTCTGGTCACCATGAACGTCTCAGGCCCGCAGGCATCCCGGTGTCAGGGCCACATGCTCCATGCGAGAAGCGGAGCCGCATCTGCTCTTAATCAGACCCATGCAGGTGGGGGCATGCTGGAGCCGAGCAGACCTCGTGGCCTGTGTGTTAACGGCTTCTAGGTGTTTTTTTTGTTTTTTTCTTTTTTTAAGATACATTTTTTTGAGAGAGAGCATGACTGTGAGCATGAGGGGCAGATGGAGAGGAAGAGGGAGAATCTCAAACAGGTTCTAGCACGGGGCCCAACATGGGCCTCGATCCCGTGACCCCAACATCATGACCTGAGCCAAAATCCAGGCAGACGCTCAAGCGACTGCACCGCCCAGGTGCCCTGGGTTATTTTCCATCCCTGCGCGTCCCCAGCTTTATGTGTTCTCTGGCTGTGCCTGGAATAGCCCGTTTGTGGAATGGGATCGCCGCACGGCGGCCTCCGGGGCGACAGGCTGGCTCGGGGTCTGTGCAGACCAGGGCTCGGAGCGACAGGCCAGCTGCTGGGGCCCGCACTCTTCCTGCCTTCCGCTCTGCTCGCAGACTGTCCTCGTCTCCGCGGGCTTTCCCATCCTTTCACTCTGCGCTGAGGATGTTTCTAGACCGAGACACTCGCAGTGCCAGAGTCCGGCCTGGTGCTCAGAGGGCCTGAGCTTAACTTCACAGACTTCCAAATGGGAACTAAGGGAAGGGGCCCGTCCCTACATGGCTTAAGGGCCTGCGCAGCAGCACCCACGGTGACAGCCGTTGGCAGAGTCTCGGAACAGTGGTTCCTAAAGAAACATTCTCTGCCGCGTCATCTCTGGGCTGTCTTTGCTACCAGAGAGACGTAGAGTTGGGACCGGTGGACCATGGCCCACCGCTGCCTGTCGTCAGGACAGGCTTTGAGGCCCCCGGCTGTACTCCAGCTGCAGAGCCCAGGGGTACCAGGGGCTGGGCGCCCCCCAAGCCTGGCAGTTCACTCTCTGGCCCCTTACAGAGAGAGCTTGCTGACCTGTGGTCTGTGCTGCATGGTCTGGAAGGTTCTTCCAGCTCTCAGATGTCCTTGCAGGCCTGTCTGCCCTTCGCTCTGCGCATCGAGGTGGCAGAGTGCTGCTGTGCCGTCAGCGAGAGCCGTGGTTCAGCCACGGTGGGACCAGAGTTGCAGGGAGACGTGTAGGAAGCAGGTTTGGGAACTGAGATCTAGGAAATAAATGAGCAAATGGGTCAGTTGTCCCATGTTCCCGCTCTGACTTTCTTCTGGAAAGAGCTCTGTGTGCACTGGAGATAAGTGGTAAGTGGTCCTTTTTGCCGTCCCTTGGCTTCTAGGTCTGAGGAACCCGCCGAGACCCCTCCTGGTGGCGGGCCCCTCCAGCACAGGCAGCAGCGACTCAGACGGTGGCCTTTTTGCTGTCCCAACTACTCTCCCGCCCAACAGTCGTCACGGGAAGCTCCACTCTCCCAGTAAAGAGACCGAGCTGACTTTCCGGCCGCACCTGAACTCCATCAGTGTGAGTGCGGGCCATGCTGCGCTGCCGGCCGGGGGCCTGCGTCTGGGGGCGCGCTCTCACCCCGGTGCCGTGTCCTCGCAGATGCAGTCGGACTTCTTCCTGCCGAAGCCCAGGAAGCTGCGGAACCGGCACCTGCGGAAGCCGCTCGTGGTCCAGGTCAGGGCGCCCGCGTGCGTGTGTGCGGCAGGGACAGGCGGAGGAGTAATGGGGCCCTGACCGTCCCCTGACGTACCCATGCTTTTTGTGCGGCACAAGCACCACTTGTAGAAGAGATGGGATGTTCTGGGGATTCAAGTCCCGCGTGTCCCAGGTCAGGGTGTGTCCGAGGACTCTTGGAGCCTCTGTTACATACACGCAGCCGGCAGAGTCAGATGACCAGGTAGACTGGAGTGGCCAGAGGCCAGGCTCCCGTGAGCTCACAGCAGGGCATGCCGGAGGCCCCGTGGCAGCCAGCTGCAGAGCCTAGAGCACAGCCGGCCGGCAAGAGGCCATGCGTGGCTGAGGCTGGATTTCTGCAGCAACTCGAGGCCCAGAGCGGCGGCTGCGTCGCACTGCCGTCCGTGTACGGGCTCTGTTCGTCTTGCTGGTCCCTTACACTTCTCTTCCTGCCTTGAGGTTAATTCACGTAGGAAGGAGAGATTGCGTGGCGGGTCTCAGGCCACAGGGTGCCCGGCAGTGCCCCCTCTCCTGCGGTTCTGCTGCCGTGGCCTGTAGCCGAGGTCGGCAGGAAGCGGGTGATGCTGCGGGCACGTCATCAGAAGGCCAGCGGTAGCCTCGCGCTGCCTCACGGGCCTGATGGCCAACCTCGCTCGCTCCTGCAGGCGGAGACGAGAGACCTCGCGGGCGTGACCTTGGTTTCAGTGGATAGTTACGGTTCTGTCTCGCTACTGATGGGTGTTGTTCGGTTGCTACTGTGCCGAACTTACAGGTCCGACTTTGCCCCAGCTACGTCCTTGTAGGACAACAGTACTTGTAGGGTTGACGCCGTCACAGTCGAGGTGTCCGTGGCGTGTTGGGACACCTGCCCTGTGGAGCCGGGACTGCCCTATCCTAGGTCCCGCGCGTTGTGGGCGCAGGCGCAGTCCGTAGCAGCACATTTGGTGACGTCTGTGAATCCGCCCCCGACCGGCTGGACGGCAGGTCCGTGGCCCCGGGGTGCAGGCTCATGCGTGCGCCTGGCCCGCGGCGATGGCGTTTGTCGAGCTTTATAACAGTGCTCCCGCGGGTGCGTGAGGCAGGCAGCCTGGAGGGGCGAAGGGCTCGCAGCTGGGCAGCCATCCCTGCTGTCTGACCCCAGGACGTTTCCATCTCTACACAAAGGAAGCCGGTGGCCGTCACCTCAGGTGCCACCCCCCAGCCCCGGGCAAGCACTGTCTCCAGTCACACTCCCTGTCCCTGAGGGTTGGCCTCTCCTGAGCATTTCACACAAGTGGAACCACACATAGTCTGTGGTCTTGTGCGTTCACTGTTGTGCTAGAAGGTGTTGGCGGCACAGGCCTTTCGTCTCCCTGCCACGCACCCTGCTTTCCCTCCAGCAGAGCGGGCCTCTTCCTGCTGCCTCGCAGCTCACTGCCAGATGATCGGGTCGCCCCAATGCCTCCTGGCGCCGGAGAAGACCTGCGGGGCCTCTGTGTCCTGGTCCCCTCCTCTCCTCTCTGTGCCGACCCCGAGGGGCGAGGAGACGTCCTTCGCGCGCGAGCAGGGAATGTACCTCGTGTCCAGAACTGGGCGTGTCTCTCGACGTGGCAGATACTTCCTGTTAATGTTTTATTTCTGTGACCGCCGCAGCCGTTCCCATGACTCCCCGTGAGGTGGCAGCCGCCACACTGCCCTACATGATGTGGCACCAGGAGACCAGGGCCGCTGAGCAGGGAGGGTGGGCGCCGCGCCAGCCGTGGGAATATGCTTCGTGGCCTGAGCCCGTCTGTGTCGTGAGGAGCCGCTTTATTTCCTCACGAAGCGTGCGAGGGCCCCGAGATCTGGGGGGCGGGGCTTGTCTCTGAGAGTCCACGGCCAGTGCCCGTAGCAGGTGTGCAGCACGTGGGAGGTCACTCTGAGCCAGCGCTATGCCATCGCGGCGTCCCTCCGGCATTCCCTGGGGGAGGTTGGCTCCTCGGGATTCTTGTCAGAGAGGCCCAGCGTTCAGGGGCTCGGGGTCTGCAGGCACAGCTGTCCTCCATGTGCCCCAGGGCCCTTGCGTCATGGGCCCTTGATCCACAGCCGCTGTCTGGACACATTCCGCTCCCTCTGACCTGGAATGTCCCTTACGGCTCATCGCCGGTTTCCCGAGTGATGGCCGGCCCCGGGGTCTGTCCGTCACCTGCTCACTGGCACTCCTCCCTCCACAGAGAACGCTGCTTCCTCGGCCGTCTGAGCACCAGTCCCACAACGTCTGTTCCTTCTCCATCCTGTCCAATTCCTCTGTGACCGGTAAGCACGTGGGCTCCCCGGCTTCACGCTTTCCTGGGCGTCGCCCCATCTCCGGGAATGGCAGGTGTTGGTGTCCTCCATTCTTTGCAGGACATCGCGGCCATCCCTATGTCCCTTCTGTCCCCAGAGCCCAAGCGTGCCAGGCCTGGGCCCCGGAGGGCAGGCGCGGACGCCTGGTGGGTGGTGGTGTGCGGGCAGGGGTATGGTGCAGGAGGCCCCGGCTCTGGGAAGCGTGCGGGCTCCCGCGGCCGCCCTGGTGGAGTGACGCACGTGCCGTGCCTCGCCCCGCGGGTCAGAGCACGCGCTCCGTGAGCGTCCACGGCTTTTCTCGTGCACACCCTTGGCTGCAGAAAGGCTGGCAGGGGTGCCGACCTCCAGAGGCCGAGTCCCGGGGCCAGATTTGCGGCTCTGCCTGCCACGCCTGCCACTCAGGTTGTGTGCCCGTCCTCCATCAAGGCTCCCCCGAGTGGGGCATGTGGACCACAGCCCTCAGCAGCCCCGGGAAGAGTGCTGGTGCCGGTCCCAGGGGCCCGGACTTTCTCCTCCTCGGGGCCTGCCTGACCTGTGACTTCCCAAGTTGGTGACTGGGAAATTCAGTGCTTCCAACGTGGCTCAGCTCCCGTGGCCGTGGCTTAAGAGAAAGTGCTCCATGGCCCCGTCATGTGTCCCGGCGGTGCGGGCTGACGCATTTGCTTCTGTCCTTTCCCCGCAGGGAGAGGCTCGTTCCGGCCCATTCAGTCTTCCCTGACCAAAGCCGCCCTGTCTCGGCCGATTGTGCCCAAGGCCCTTCCCCCGCAGGCCACGGGCCACCTGGCCAGTAAGTTTTTGTCGCCAGCACGGCAGACACCACGGGAGGGTTCCGAGTGAGGTTTCTGTTGTCTTTTCCAAGCCGGTGTTTTGTTACCGTTCAGGGAGAACACAAGAGCCTTCGCCCTTGCTTGGAAATGAGGCGTGAGGGAGAGGGTGTGCCGTGAGCCCCTTGGGTCACTGTCAGGGTGTCCCTGGAGCTGAGCTTCAGACGTCCTTTGTACTGCCAGGTGCTGTCGACTTAGCCGCTAAAAGCGCCGGCATCATCCCCGGGAGCCCCCTCCCCATCTTGGACACTGAGGGCCTATCTGGTATCTCTCCACTGTCTTCGGACGAGGTGACTGCCAGTGTCGCTGGTCAAGACCCTGCCAGCAGCCACCAGAATGGCGATTCCATCCCTGCTGGGGGGGTGAGTACGTTCAGGCTTTTCCGCACCATCAACAGCTTCTGGGATAGGTCAGTCGGCTTTCCAGATGGATAGGCGCCAAGGCCAAGGGACTGAGGTCATGCTGGGCTCCAGTTCTGCCTGAGGAGGCAAGGGGCCCCGGGAGGCTGAGGCGTGGGTGAGTGCTGTGTGGCCTCAAGGGGAGAGCGGAGGTGGAGGCAGTGGGACAGGCTTGGTCTGACGCCAAGACAGGCCCGGGGCTCCTGTCTGCCTCTGGAGAAGGCAGCTCTGGCCACACCAGCTGGCAGGACACCCCATGTCTCCCTGGCACGTCTGTGACCCCACCCCAGCCCCTGTGCCCAGGCTCTGCGGGGACTTGGTTGCTCTTTGAACTAACAGCCTCAGCTGTGGGGACTCGGTGACCCAGCCCCCACAGCAGTACCTCCTGTCCCTGCGGCTGTGAGGAGTGTGCGAGCGGGGGGCTCACTGGCTCTCCCGGTGTTGCTGCAGGGCACGAGCGACCCGTTCATCAGCGTCCCCTCGAGGCCTGAGCAGGAGCCAGTGGCGGACAGTTTCCAGGTAGAGTGTGCTGTTAGCTCTAGGGCAGAGTAGCTGGCCTGGGCCCCCTCTGAGCCAGGCCCCCCACCCTCGTGGTCTGCCCGTGGCCGTAGCCTCACTCCCCTGGACTGCCAGGTCGTGGCAAGAGCACACAGACAGCCCTCGAGGCCCGGCAGTGCTGTCCTTCCCACCTTGCCTGGACAGATGAACTCGTAGCTCCCGTTGGAGGCCTTCATCCCCGCCACAAGGCGGCCTGTGTCAGTCGTGCTCCTGGAAGGACTGTTTGGGGCCAGGAGGTGGAGGTCATCTCCCAGTAGTTCTCCCTGGTACTTTTCCTCTGCCCAGATTACCAGCTGTTCTGCCAGCCTTGGAAGCAGGACCAGGCCCCCCTCGACCACCGCCCCCCTCGGCCTGGTCTCCAAGGCCACCATTGCTCAGGTGGTTTCCAGAGAAGTGAATCCACTGCGTGTGTATATTGCAGAGGAGGGGAGGTGGCTGCTGGGTCCTCGTTTCTCTGTTGACGCGCCTGCCGGTCACTGCCGTGTGGGTCGAGGCCAGTTTTCCCTTCCGTGCTCCTGATCATCTGTTGTGTTCCCTGCCCCCAACCCAGGGCTCACCCGTGCTCTCCCTTTCCGAGCTGTCCAAGGCTCCTCTCCACAATGGGTCCCCCGTACCCCTACCCGCACCGGAGGGCTCCAGCAGCCGCCTGTCTCCACCCAACGTCTCCGCGCTGCTGGACATCTCCCTGCCCGGGCCGCCCGAGGACGTGCTCTCGCAGGGCGAGCCCGCCACGCACATCAGCGACTCCATCATCGAGATTGCCATCAGCTCCGGCCAGTACGGTGAGGGCCCCGGGGGTCCTGACTTCCCCCGGGGGCGGTCTGCACCTTGCTGGGCACACCGCTGCCCCGCGCTCCCTCTTGAGTGTGGAGTGTCTGCTGCGTGCGGGGCGCCGCCTGACGGGCAGGGCAGCCCCAGTGGATGAGGGGCAGAGGGGCGCTGTGGCTCCTCAACGGCCTCGAGGGCAGAACGGGCCCGCCAGGCCTCTGCAGCCCATGGCTCAGAGGGGCCTTTTTCTGGTTAGCTCTGAATCTGGGAGGATAGCTTGAGGCTGTGCGAGTCCCAGGAGGGGGTTGGGCTGGGACCTGTGGGGGTTTTGGTGTCAGGCTTTCTGGGACAGCACTTGCTGGTCTGCCTCAGGCTGAGGGTTCACGGAGAACTTAGCCCTCACCCTCGCGTCTTCTCTTGGTGACGGGGACACGCGCCCTGGTGCGCCGGTGTGGCTGCTGTCGGCACCAGCAGTGCGTGTTGGGGGCGGCTCTCTGCGTGGGGTCCGGCACCGTCAGCATAGTTGCAGCCACTGTCCCTCCCTGAGCTGGGCACGTGGGCCCTGCCGCCGTGGGTTGCCTCTGTAGGCCAGGATCGTTCGTCCTCCGTGGTCCCCGTGGGGTTCTGGGTCTCCACGTTCAGGGCTCTGCTGCCCTGCTGATTTCCGGGTGGCGGGCAGGGAAAGCGGGGTGCCACTCACCCACGACGGCTTCTCTGATCTAGCGCTTCCGTTGACAGGCGAGGGAGTCCCTCTTTCTCCGGCAAAACTGAACGGCAGCGACAGCTCCAAGAGTCTTCCCTCCCCATCCAGCAGCCCCCAGCCCGACTGGATCGCCTCCCCAACCCACGACCCCCAGTGGTGCCCCAGCGACCCCACGGACTCGTCGCTCAGCAGCTTGTTTGGTGAGTGGAGGGCACAGCAGGTCACAGCGGGCTCCCTGTGGCGCACTCGGGCGGGCCTGGGGTCTGAGGTCCCAGCAGAACTGCTTGTTTCTGGGTTCATGTTGTGTCCCTCACGTGGCTGGGGGCACCGAGGTCTCTGGGGGCACTTCACAAGCTGGCATGAATGTGGACACTGCGGTGACGCTAGCCCGGCTGAGATGGCCCCTTCTCTGCACTCCTGGCTCCTGTGCCTGTCTCCGGGCTGCCCGCTGTTGGCTCCTGCCAGCTCGGGCTTTCTGCTCTTGCTGCTGGCGGTGGGACAGATGACGGCCCTCGGCGCTCTCAGCTTCCTCTTCCCGTCCACAGTTGAGTGTCGTGAAGCCAACGTGCCCACAGTCTCTTGGCGTGTTGACTATAGACTGGAGCGTTTGCAGGATGGGCCTCTGCCCCGGGCACCAGGTGCTTGTGCAGTGGGAGGAGCCGCCAGGGACAGCCACATTGGCCTCAGTGGCCTGCGTGGAGTGGGCTCCTAGCGCCCGTGTGGGATCAGCGCCCCCAGCGTTCTCTAGAGGACATGTGTGTGGTGGGGGGGCTGGCGGCCCTAAAGGGTGGTTTTACACATGGGTCAGGTCGGCACCCATGCGGGCACGCGGGCCCATAGGTGAATGAGGGTCCGGGCCGGGGGTGCAGGGTGGCAACGCCGATGAGGCTCTGTTCTGAAGGAGGTCACAGAACAGTGTAGGGCCTGCAAAGTCAGATAGAGAACGTGAGAAATCAGAAGCACCTTACAGGGAGATGAGGCTGGTGACGCGACTGGACCGCGGCAGGGTTCCTGGAAAGCAAGGCCGACTCACTCACACTGCACGGAAGACTCCAGGCTCCCCGTGGGAGGGAGGCCAGGAGCACACGACTCCGTCCAAAGCCCCGTGGCCACACGAGCGCACGGATACATGCCTGGGGGTGCCTGGCAGGGTTGTCTGCGGCCTTCCCGGGACCCTCCAGGCGAGTCCGTCTCAGGATGCTTCCTCCTTCTCTTGGCAGCAAGCTTCATCTCCCCAGAGAAGAGCCGGAAGATGCTGCCACCCCCGTCAGGGACCCACAGCGGCACGTCCCTGCTGGGCCCCAGCTTGCTGGATGGCAACTCGAGAGACTCGTTTGTGTCCCGGTCCCTGGCTGATGTCGCTGAGGTAGGCGCGTGGCCCTAGCTCGGACTTGACGGGCAGCTCGCCTTCTGGAGGTGGCCGGATGCCTCCGCCAGGCCTGTTGGGCGCTTGGAAGCCAGAGCTGTCCTGACTGGGGAAGGCCTGGCCGCCCTGGGCCAGCACTCGTTCCCGTGTGGCGGCAGATGCGGGACGCGAGCCAACAGCTCTGCCCTGGAGGCCTTGGAGCTGGGGAAGCCCCGGAGGCGGGTGGCCTGTGGGGCCTCTGCTGGTGGGCAGCGCGGGCTCTGGGTGTGTTCTCCCCATCAGCGCCGCTGCTCCTGCTTCAGTTTCCTGGTCCATCCGTTGCTGCCGCCGTATTTCGAGGAGTAGGTGGCCGCTGCGGGTGGTACGTCCTCCGTGCCGCCGTCTGACGGGCAGGGGCGCCTTCCAGCTGCCTCTCCCTGTGTGGTGGCTTGAGGCTGCCGCCCGCTGAGCTGAAGACCAGCTCGGGGTGGGGAGTTGACGAGGAGGCGAGACGCAGTCTGTGACGCCCCTTGTTTGTCCACTCAGAGCTGCCTGGGCCTCCACTCCGCGAGGAGCAAGTGCGTCAGGGAGCAGGCAGGACTGGCAAGGGCAGGTGGGGAGAGCGCAGCGCTCCGAGAGAGACGGGCGGGAGGACGTGCGGGAGACGGAGAGAAGGCTCCGCAGAGAGAAGGCTGGGCCTAGTTCTGGGGTCAGAGGCCTGGAGCAGCGTCTCCTGAGTGCTGCTTCCCTGGGACGTGCCGGTGTCGGTGGGTCTCTCTGAGAGTTCCTCGTTGATTTCCCGATGGAGCCCTGCGTCCGACCACTCACGGCTGTTTCTCAAGGACGCCTCGGCTTCCCCTTATCCCAGCTGGCGTCTGGAGATCTGAGGAGCTCGTGGGGAGAGTTCAGAGCTGAGCGGTGACGTGACTAGAAATTCTACCCAAATAGACGCAGACAGAACAGCGGCGCACACCCTCCTTGCAGTGCGCAGCATTTCTCAAACTGCTTGTGGGTGTGATGTCACAGGAGAAGCCATCTTTCCCCTCCTGTGTGTGTGCGTGTGTGTGCGTGTGCACGTGCGCTTATAAGCCCTCGGCTTCTGTGCAGATGGGCCTGCCGCATGTATCTGAGACCCTCGTCAGGACTCTGCCCTTCTGGGCAGTCTCCAGAGCAGCAGCAGCAGTGCCCAGGGCTGTTTCAAGTGCAGACTCGTGGGCCCAGCCCAGGTCCACCCCAGGTTCACCCCAGGCTCACTCCAGGCCCACCCCAGACCAACCCCACATGTTCACCCCAGGTTTAACCCCTAGGCCCACCCCTGGCCCACCTGATGGGCTTTGAACAGAATGGGCGTGAGGAGGGGTGGGAAAGGTAGGTCCAGGCTGGCCCACGTCGACAGTGATGGCGGCTGCTGGGGAGCATGTATGGGGAAGATAGGCACTAGTTGCTCTGCTTTTTGAAAACAGGTTTTAGTTTGACGTTTCTCCTAAAAAGCTTAAAAGTCTGTTTATCGAAGTAGTCTCGTGAGTCCCAGATTACAAGTTGCCTGGTCTTCCGACTGAGCCAGCCTGACGCCCCTGTCGTGAACCCTTAAAATTCAGTTCATGCCATAGGTCTGCTCGGAATTTTCCAACGTGGTTCGTTGACCAGGGTTTCGAGTCTTCCCCAGTTCGTTCAGCTCCCACTGAAGTCCCCGCCAGTTGCTCCCAGGCCAGCGGCCAGCCAGCTGCCTGCTGACCTGGACGTCCTTGTGTCCTCTGCCTTGTAGGTTGTGGACTCCCAGCTGGCGTGCATGATGAATGAAAACAGCATCGATTACATATCTCGATTCAACGATTTGGCCCAAGAGCTGTCCATCGCCGAGCCCAGCCGCCGAGAGGCTCTGTTTGATGGCAGCGGAGGCGGCCACCCTGTCGGTGACCTGTCCCAGTGACCACACCTCATCCCTCGTGGGGCATCCTGGAGGCTGCAGAGGAGGGCTGGTGGTCCTCCACGGTGGTAGGAGCAGCTCTCTACAGGCTAGAGAAAACAAGCCCAGGAGCCCCCTGGAGATGATCTGAACAGAGGAACCTCTGTGCCCCAGAATGTGCACCAGGCAGGAAGCCGTGTCCCAAAGGGCAGAGGGCCGTGGTGGCCTAGGAGACCAGGACGGGTTCTCTAGGAGGGCCCGTGTCGGTCGCTGCTGTGCCGTTGGAGCGGCTCCCTGCTGGCCGTGGCACAGCGCGTGGTGGCCACATTCCCACCCGTGTGTCTGCCTCACTTGTCGTGTTGGACGTTGTAGTGGCTTGTCCTCCCGAGGGAAAAGTGTGGGTGTGTGGCGGTGGCCACGGCCCCCGGGACTCACAGCCTCGCTGCTCTCCAGGGGCAGTTCCGGCCGCTGCTGCTCTTTTTCTGCCAAAGCTGTGCACCTTGCGGTTGCTCTCTCTGCAGAGGACGGGGAAGGGCAGCTGGGCACGGCCGGGCTCTGCCTGGTGGGGTCTGTGTCCTCAGCGGACACTTGGGAGGACGCCCGGATTGCAGGGCAGCACACCTGGCGCCGTCCCCCAGAAACACGGGCCCTTGCGGAGTGAGCGCTCCCCCTGGAGCTTTGTTCTGACTGGCTCAACGGGAAGGAGGAGGGAATCCGGTTTTGTGCAGCTTGCGTGGACTTTCAGGAGAAAATTCTGCTGAAGTGGTTGGAAAAGGTTTTCCTTGTGTTTTGAGAATAAGGAGACGTGGAAGAAGAAAAAAATTCAGGGTTTCCTTCCTGTGTTCAAGCTTCTTGGTCAACGAAGACGTCCTTTGCTGGGTCCGCAGCGGTGCTTTGGCCCACAAGTTCCCGAACCACCTGGGCGCTGCTGCCTTGCCGCTCACACGCGCGCCCTTTCTGGGAAGGTCTCTGCCTCTCCAGAGCCTCCTCTTCCTTCCGCAGGCTTCTGTGCGGAGTCCACCCCGTGCACACGTTTCCTCCTTCACGTCTCCCCCACCCTGTGGTCCTGTGTCTCTTCTTCCAGCGCAGGGAGCGCAAGAGGGTGCAGACGCCTGGGCGCAGTCAGAGCACGCAAAAGCCACGTCCCTCTCATGTGCTTGGGCCTCCTTTGGGTGACCGTTTGCCATCACTGCCGGCGGGTCAGTGCCCAGAGTTTGCCCGGAACAGAGCTGATGGGGCTGCTCTGCTTCTTGGCCTGGGGGCAGGCTTGACAGGCAGAGCCCCATCCAGCCCCCATCCATCGTAGCCAGCAGCCAGTGCTGCGGTGTGGGTCCGGGAGCGCCCTGTGCACCACTGTCCCCCTGCGGCTTCATCCTCCGCCTGCTGTCTGGACCACTTCGGCTTTTGAAACCCACCTGAACTGAGGACAGTTTCTCTCTCCGCCCCTGCCTGCCGTGGAGCGGCAGTCCCACCCCAGGCGCTCCCCCCAGGATCCTCTCCCTCTCTGTAATGGAGAGATGAGGCAGCGTGTAAGGGAACAGAAAAGGTCTCTTGCGTGTGCAAGGAGGACGGGTGCTCCCGGTGCCACGGTCTCCGCAGCTGGCTGCGGGCAGCGCCGTTCACCCCAGCCACGGAGGGAAGAGAGGCCAGCTGGCCTTCCAGCTCGTACGTTCCTTCCTTCTTCTCAAGTTTTTCTCAGAGCTCTTGCCTGTCACGTGGTTTTCTTTCAGGTCTGGTTCTAGGTACAAACATCACTAATAAAAGCCACTGTGGGCAGCTCTCCTGGGCTCTTACAGAAAGTCCCGAGGCTCTGGAGATGGAGAAGAGAGGGACGTGCCCTTTTAGGAAGACATAGCATCATTTGAACCAGAGTGTCCTTGAACTAGCTTGTGCGGCTTAGCTGTCCATCTGCCAGCTTCCTGAAATGAGCGCCAGCCGCAGGGGGTGACAGCCGTGGAGCGCTCTGGGCCGCAGACTCTGTTAGGTCTGTAGTAGGTTAGGATGCCAGGCCAAGTTTAGGCCGCCACTAACTTACTCATACTCTACTGTTGGGGACCAGACACCCGCAGTATCATAAGGCATCGATGCTGGGAGCAGGACCTGATGGTAGTGTGCATGTTGCCAGAGACGGTAGGGGTCCTCAGCTGCTTTCATCAGGGGACACCCCGAGGCAGTCTGGCACATAGGCTGGCCCCGGTGATTCAGTGACACGTAAAAGGAAGAAAACTAGGGATTTGGGGTCAGCTTTTGTAGGCTCTTCAGTGGTACCTTCCGCTAGGGCCTTAACCACAGACTCCATCTGGAGTGTCACCTAGGGGCCAGGTGGATTAGGGAGGACAGTGGGCTGATTGTTCTCACCTGTAGCAAAGCTGACACGATTCCAGAGAATTCTGCTACTGCTGCGGCAACCTGACAGGTCTAAGCATTTGCTTGCTGTTGTTAAAGGGAAAGTAGAATTAAAAAGAATGAGTCTGTTTTTTCCCAGCCTAAATGAATACATGTGTATAAACATAAGCGGCTGGCAAAGGCTGGAATTTTCAAAAGACCCAAGCAGAGAAACTCCCCTCTTCCTGTCCCACGGAAGTCGTAGTCTTGGTGTGCACGTGTGGCTTTCTTCATGCATTTGAGCATGCTGTAAGACCAGATCCGTCCCTCAGAAAACTCCCTAGTCGCTCTAATGTTTGGGACCTTTTGCTGATTGAGCTTTTGTGAAGACGGAGACTTGAGTATCTCTGGTCTTCATGGAGTTGGTGTTGTGGCCTGTGATGAGCTTAGAAGATGCAGCGGGAAGTGTTAAGTGGAGGCTGGTGACCGGGAGCATCTGTGAGGATGTGGCCCTCACCTGTCCTATCTGCTAGGTGTAGAGTACTTGCTCAGGGAGGGGTATTTGGAAACAGTTCACCCACTGATCTACTTGCTTTCCCACATCTCCCGCTGCTTAGCTACAGGATCCCAGAAAAGGCGTCCTTTCCAGTGGAATAGCCTCTCAACTAGATCACAGCATGGAATCCAAACTCGGGCCAAGAAAAGTCACGGAATAAGACACTGGAAGCAAGTAGAGGAGGAAAGTAGCAGTTGCTGGTTTTTTTGTTGTGTTTAAAGAGCTTGAGATCTATCAGACGCATTTGTGAGAAGATAGGGCACTTTGTCTTAGGAGGAAGGAACCCCCAGCGAAACCTGCCCCGGGACCCGCGGCTCACGGGGAGCGCAGACGCGTGGAGTCGGAGCACGGCAGCGAGCCGGACCCTGTGTCCGCCGCGGGGTAGGGGCGCCGCCCTCCGCGGTTCCCGGTAGTAATCGTTAAGCCATATCCCCGAGGTTTCGGCTCGCCGGAGACGTGAATCTGTTGTACGGATTATAAATATGCATATACAGTGTATGTACAAAGCAGAATGCCTGTCCTTCCTGGTTATTTTTTGTACCATATTGTAAATTATATTATTTATTCTTTACCAATTTTGGGAATAAAAGGTGTTTTGGTTATTTAATATAATAAAAGCTGTTAAACTTCTTATGTTTAAATTTCCAGTTCAACTTGTAAATCTGTTTTTATTATTGTGCATAAATACATACTAATACTTGATCTAATACTTCTCGAGTGAGCCTTGTTTCCTTTGCGGCGGGCTTGGCTCTTGGCGGCCCGGCATCGGGCCCCGCGGCTGCGCGGCCACCGGCAGACCCGCGCGACTCCCAGCGGTCCCCCGGGCTTTGCCCCCTGCTACCGGGAGGCGTTTCCGGAGTGCGTGCTTGCGCCTGCGCAGGAGCATCAGGGCCCATCCGGCAGCCCTGATGCCCAATGTCGGCGCCCGAGGCCTGAGCGGCATCTGCTGTCACCAATCGGCTGCGAGCGCGGCGCGAGCCTCGCGGGGCTTCCGTCCAGGTGGGCGGGGGCGCGGCCCGGCGCCGCGATAGGCGGCGGCGGCGTGACTGGCGTCGACGGCGTCCAATAGGCGCGGGTGGGCGGTCCTCGCGCTGCGTAGGGCCGGGCGGGAACCGCGGTGTGGCGGTAGAGGAGGTCCCGCACCACAGGCGACATGTTTCGGGCCCCGGAGAGCGAGGGCGCCCGGGCCGGCTCCAGGTGCGTGGCGGGCGCGGGTGCGGGTGCCGGGTGACCTCACAGAGCCGCGGTCCCCGCGTCCCGCTCCGAGAGGCGGGCGCTCGGTCCGGACGCTCTCCCGTGCCCCGCAGGCTGTGGGCTGGAGGCCCGAGGCGCGCCGCCCGCGCTGCTCCTCCTGGGCCCACGTTCCCCTCGTGTCCTCAGCCGGAGACGCTGGCCGAACGGTGTGCTGGGCCGCCGCCGGGAGCCCGGGACCAAGGGGGTGGGCGGGGCCGCGCCCTCCGGTAGCCGTGCTAGCGCCCGTGCGCGGGGGACGGAGCCGCGGGGTGGGGGGTCAGCGTCCTGGGCTCTGTCCCGGGGTCCCCCGGGCCGGGCGCTGCGCTCCCCTAATCTCGGGGCCCCCAGGGCCGGGCGTCGCGCTCCCCTAATCTCGGGGCCTCCAGGGCCGGGCGCTGCGCTCCCCTAATCCCGGGATTCCCGGAGCCTGGCGCCGCGTTTCCCTAATACTGGGGCCTCCAGGGCCGGGCGACGCGCTCCCCTAATCTCGGGGTCCCGCAGGGCCTGGCGCCGCTCTCCCCTAATCCCGGGATTCCCGGAGCCTGGCGCTGCGCTCCCCTAATCCCGCCCCACCCCACCCCCGCCTGGCGCCAGGCTCCCCTAATCCCGGGGTCCCCTGGGGCCTGGCTCCGTGCTCCCCTAGTGGCCACCTCGCCTTGTCAGGTTCGGGGATTGTAGACGCCTATGAGCTTTCATTACTGTGGGATCGTCTCTGTCCCCCAGCCTTGCCCTAAACGGTAGAAAAGAGTGTGTATGCGACAGCTGTTGAGGTAAAACCACATCCAGTAGGTGACAGGGGAAAGAACTTGCCGAAAACCCTGTAAGTCTGGGGGAGTTAGGTCAGTGTTCAGTCATCAGTCATCCGACCACGGAACGGTGACTCGCAGTCAGCCACGTCTCCGCGTGCAGCGATGGGAGCACAGGTTTATCCCGCAGGGTTCCGAGGGGCCCGGATCCTGGTGCTCCGGCGCTCGGACGCCGTGTCCCAGCTCTCCTGGGTTCAGCCCGTCTGTTCCGCAGCCTGGCCCCGGAGGCCCCGCGAACGTGGCCGTTCCTGATTAAACCCCCTGGACCTGCAGGGCGGTTGCTGTCGGGGCGGGGGGGGGGGGGGGGGGTGGCGGGGCCCGGCCGGGGGGGGCGGTTACGCCACACTTCTCCGGGGGCTCTCTTGCCGGAGACGCTATTAGGAGAAGGAGGATTTTTCCTTTCAGGAGGCGGAGGAAGAGTGTTCTTCCCGGTTGGGTGATCCACGAAGCCGGAGCCTCTGCTTGGGATCAGCCGGATGGTTTGCGTCTCCGCAGCCGTCTTAAAGGCCCTGAGGGGCGGGACAGGCCTCGCGGGGCCTCTGATCTTGCTGGGCCTTGGAGGGTGGGAGTCAGGTCAGGGGCTGAAGACCACCAGGCCCTGCGTCTTCTGTTTTCTTGCCGAGGGGTTATCCGATGTTCAGGGGACTTGGAACCGTCCACTTGTGGTGCCTCGGCTGTCCCCAGCGGGAGGTGGTCCCTTTGCGCCGCAGACCGCGCCGGTAAAGAATTTATCCGGGTCTCTCTCCATTACGGCTTCTCTCCAAGTCTGACCCATCCCCCCGAATCTTTCTGAAACAAAGACACCAGCTCTTGGGGGGAGGCTCTGGACCTGGAGGCGAGAGTGGCTTTTGTCTTCCTGCCGTTGCTGGTGCCATCGTCCCCTCGAGCTGTCTCTGTGGCTCTTTGTCACGAGCCTTCTGGCTCTGCTTGTGCACTTCACCGTCTCCTAGAGCACTGGCGGGTACACGAGAGGACAAGGTAGCTGTACTCGGCGCGTCCCCTCGCTGTCAGTTCTGAGCTCTCTGGTGTTCCCACCTTCCCTCTGTAATTTGTGTCCTGGAGGTAAGTGCCCTTGATGGGGAGCCTGGCGAAGGCCACACTGAGCCATCGTGGGTTCTGTTTTTATCAGAATAACCTCTTCATTCTCAGTCCCCTTATTCGAGACCCTGTTGGGGCAGCCTGGGGGATCTGCATGACCCCCGCAAGGTGGGGGGACCCTGCCGCCCATCGCGTTGCCACTGTCCCTTCCTGTGTAGCTGGGCCACTGTGCTGCTTTCTTCCCTTGTTTTCAAAGTACAGTAAAGCAAAAGTACACAGAATAATGTAATAAATACTGCATTTCCACCACCCAAACTTAACCATTTGGTCATTTCAAACAACTCTGGCTATGTGCTTTGCCGTGAGGCTGTCTTTCCCGGACAGAGACCCCAGACTCAATATGGGCTTTGTTTCTCCACAGGGGTCTTAGGGGTTCCACTAAGACCCAGGGCTAGTGGCATCACTGATGGGAACGCTAGAGCCCCGTGCACCTGTGGCACTGGCTTTCCCGGCAAATAAAGCTGCTCCAGGTGCACAACCTGCTGTCACCCACCCTTCGTGCACGGGGTCTGGCACCAGCTTCCGGCGACAGGTGCTCAGGGGCCGTGCAGATGGGTGAGGCCAGGGCGCAGGACAGAGGGGACCAGGTCAGACGGATGCACACTGAATCAGGGCGATCCATGAGTCTCGGGTGCTCTCTGCTCTTAGGGCCATGAAGCCCCCGGGAGGAGAGGCCAGCAATCTTTTTGGAAGTCCAGAAGAAGCTGCTCCTTCCAGCAGGCCCAATAGGATGGCATCGAATATTTTTGGACCAACCGAAGAGCCTCAGAACATCCCTAAAAGGACCAACCCTCCAGGTATGGGCCTTTGTGAATCACCAGTCCTTTGGCCTCTGCCTGTTCTGCTTTCTGCTGTTCTTCTGATAACATTTTTTTATTTCTTCGTGTCAGCCCTTTCAAATGTTTTCCGGTACAGGTTATCCCTTGCTGTCAGAGTTCTAGAATGTAAGGACGGTTTTGTTTTGTTTATTTTTTTGTTTGTTTGTTTTTTATATATTTTTTTAAAGATTTTATTTATTTATTTGGCAGAGATCACAAGTAGGCAGAGAGGCAGAGAGAGAGAGCAGAGGAAGCAGGCTCCCTGCTGAGCAGAGAGCCCGATGTGGTGCTCAATCCCAGGATCCCGGGATCATGACCCAAGCCGAAGGCAGAGGCTTTAACCCACTGACTGAGCCACCCAGGTGCCCCAGGTGTCTTAAAATTTCATTTATTAGAGTGTGCACAATTAGGAGGAGCGGCAGAGGGAGAGAGAGAAGCAGACTCCTGGCTGAGTGTGGAGCCCGACACAGGACTCGATCCTAGGACCCTGAGATCATGACCTGAGCTCAAGGCAGCGGCTTCACTGGCTGAGTCCCACAGGCGTTCCCAGCTCAGTCATTTTTATTTTTATTTTTTTAAAGATTTTATTTATTTATTTGACAGAGATCACAAGTATGTGGGGGGAGGGGAGCAGGCTCCCCGTGAGCAGAGAGCCCGATGCAGGACTCTATCCCAGGACCCTGAGACCGTGACCTGAGCTGAAGGCGGAGGCTTAACCCTCTGAGCCCCCCAGGCGCCCTGGCTCAGTCATTCTTGAATCCTCTTCCCTCTGCCACCAGACCGTGGCTGAGTCCAGGCACTGAGGTCACAGGGGTGGATGCTGGGATTCTGGCTCCCACCAGGTAGGCCCTCCCAGTTCTCCAGTGGTCCTTGCAGTGCCAGAAATTGTGTGCAAGTTGTGCTTTTAAATGTTCTTCAGAGAGAGGTTCCTCTGATTCAGATCGTCACTGGGATCAGAGCTCTATAAAGGATGACCCCATCCACGTAGTTCTTCAGTGCCGGTCCCCCTTTACAGTAGTCACAGTGGGAAAGAATCCTAGAAAAGTCTTTTTCCTGGCCGGTAGGCTCCCCAGTTGAGTGACCGACCGTATGGGGATAGTTGGCTGAGGAGCTCTCCCTATCCTGTGTCCCCAAGGGAAAACAAGGTTGTGAGAGGCCTGACACAGGACTTTGTATTTCCGGCAGTTCAGTCCTGCAGAGCCGAAGCTCGTGAGGGCCCCGCCCTGTGCCAGGGACCTAACCCAGGGCAGCAAAAGCAGTAGGTTCAAAAGCTAGTTTGGGCTTTGGTTGTTGGGGTGGGTGGAGGGTTAAAGTTTGGGATACAGTAGAAGCAGGTGGTTCTTAAAAGTGAGGAACACCCTTGTCGCGTCCAGCTTACAGGTGTGGGGCCGGCGCGGTCAGCCCCACACACCCTTTGTATCGGCGACATCAGGACAGCCACCATGTGTCAGCTCCGTACCGGCTGGCTGCCGGCTCCGTGTGTCCAGAGCTGCCCCTGGGGGGGTTGGGTTCCCTGGAGAGCGTGGTAGCTTGGGGCACTGCCGCTCTGCGGACCCTCGGCCTCCGGACCCTCGGCCTCCGGTTCTCCTGCCGGCAGCCTGGGCCCCTCTTGAGCGGGGACATAGAGAGCCTCTGTGTGGTGCACGGTCACAAGATGCGGCGACGGCCGCTGGACTCACTCCCTGTGCCGGGTGCCTGCTTCTGCGGCTGTTTTGTCTTTGGGGTTTGTTTTCTCTCCTAGCAAGTGCTCTCGGCAAACAGTCTGTGATGAATTCTCAAGGGAAGGCTGAAAGGGAAAGCTCCCAGTGTGCCCCCTGCCCTCTGATGAGAAGGCCTGATTGAGAAACGGGTCCAGGATGGGGGTGGGGGTGCGAGACTGGGGGGTGATGGGAGTGACTGAGCCCGTGATCGTCACTGAGCATTCGCCAAGGGTTGTCACACTCAGTGTCTCTCTCTCTCTTTTTTTTTTTTCTTTAATTTTTATTATTTATTTGACAGAAAGAGATCATGAGTAGGCAGAGCGGCAGGCAGAGAGCAGAAGGGAAGCAGGCTCCCCGCTGAGCAGAGAGCCCAATGCGGGGCTCGATCCCAGGACCCTGGGATCATGACTTGGCTGAAGGCAGAGGGTTTAACCCAGTGAGCCACCCAGGTGCCCCCCCATTGTTTCTTTACCCTTCTTGAGCGGGCTCTGCTGGCTGCCTGGCTCACATCTTCCAGATTGTTCTCGCTGCTCTAACTCTGGTGCAGGAGACGTGTGGACAGTTCCCACATTTGCCAGGGACTGTGCTTAGTGATTTCCGTGTTTTCGTTTGGCTGCCTCTCCACCCCTAGGAGGTAGGTGTGGGGGCGCCCCTGGACAGAGAGGGAAACAGAGGCTTGGGGAGGGTCACTGCCACCCCCGGAGCTCACTCCTAGCCAATGGCACCAGTGGCCTTTCGATCCCAGAGCTCATGCTCTAAACTTAACCTGAAACATCCCCTGGGTAAGTTTCTTGAAATGGAATTGCTGGGTCAGTTTAAAATCCTGATAGACGCTTCCGACCGGTCATAAGAGGGGCCTGGCGCGTCCCACCGTGTGTGCGATGCTCGCTGCCCACTCTGCCAGCATGGTGTCTGTGTTCTGCAGTTTGGTTCTTATAAAAGCATATCTTAGGGGGCGCCTGGGGGCTCAGTCAGTCAAATGTCTGACCCTTGATTTCTGCTCAGGTCGTTGGGCTCTGCACTCGGCGTGGCGTCGGGGTGACTTTCTGCCTGGCTTTTTTTTTTTTTTTTTTTTTAAAGGCACTAAAGGGAACCTTATATTTCACAGGCCTCGTTTTGATGGCAAAAAGATCGCGTCATAATATTAGTAACAATAATAATAATAATAATAATAATAAAAATACAATACTGAAAAGGATCGCTCGGGGAGTAGAGGTGTCCTGACCCTGCCACGGCTGGGCGGTGGCTCAGGTGGCTGCTTAAGCTGCAGAGTGTGTCTGAGATGAACCTGCGGAATCATCGAAGCTGAGCTTCCACTTTGGGCCCAGGGCTCCAGCCCTCGGAAATGTTCCTGTGAGTCTTGTCGCGGGGTCCACCCCCGGCAGCAAGGCCCAGGCTGTGGGCCTCGGGGCTCCTGGAGGTCCGGCGAGTCAGGCGGCAGCATCGGGGAGTCCATCTGGATCTCCCGCTGCAGGGACTCAATGCCGGGTCCGTGCCGTGGCCCTCCAGCCGGTCAGGAAGCTGAGAGGGGCACCTCCTGCTCTCGCTCGCTCTGTCACTGTCTCCCTCTAGGAAATAACGTTTTTTAAAAGTCTATCTTGAATTTATTTATGACTAAATTCACCTTTTCCTTCTCAAACCTGAGTTCATCGTCCAGGCAAAATGTCGACGAGCAGACATGCAGGGTCCTTTATATAATGTGCAGAAGCAGAACTGCGTTGTTTGGAGTTGAACATACACAGTAAAAATGTACCAACGATAACAGGTCTGTGGTCTGCAGGAAGCGCGGGCGTCTGGTGACCTGGGGTGTGGGGAGGACGCCCAGGGTTCTGGGAGCCCGTCGTGCTCTGTGCGCTCCAGGTGCCAGTTACCGGGGCCCTTGGCTTCTCTGTTATCTGTGGCTATTAAGTTTTAGGAACTTTCGGGTTATGTTCTATAATTTAAAAATAATTTTGGGGGGGCGACTGGGTGGCTCAGTGGGTTAAGCCGCTGCCTTCGGCTCAGGTCATGATCTCAGGGTCCTGGGATCGAGTCCCACGTCGGGCTCTCTGCTCAGCAGGGAGCCTGCTTCCCTCTGTCTCTCTCTCTCTCTCTGCCTGCCTCTCCATCTACTTGTGATCTCTCTCTGTCAAATAAATAAATAAAATCTTTAAAAAAAAAAAATAATAATAATTTTGGGGGGCGCCTGGGTGGCTCAGTGGGCTAAGCCTCTGCCTTCGGCTCGGGTCGTGATCCCAGGGTCCTGGGATCGAGTCCCACATCGGGCTCTCTGCTCAGCGGGGACCCTGCTTCCCCCTCCCTCTCTCTGCCTTCCTCTCTGTCTACCTGTGATCTCTCTCTCTCTCTGTCAAATAAATAAATAAAATCTTAAAAAAATAATAATAAATTCTTTTGATGAGCAGTGTCTTTAGCCAAAAACTTCAAATTGAGTTACTTTTATTTTCCACTTTTTAAAAAACTGAACGCACCTTTTAAAGAGAATGTACTTAGGCCTTTGTAGCACAACCAGAAGCAGCGGTGTCGGGTGAGCTGAAGCCGGAGTTCTGCCCCCTCGGTGGTGGAGGTGCTCTCGCTGGCGGCGGCCCAGCAGCGCCCTGAGGGCTGACACTGCCAGGAGGCGCCCTGCCTGCTTCACGTGCGTTCACTCGCTTGTGTCACCAGTGGCCCCAGGGTCGGTGCTCTTGTTAAATTACGACCTCCTCAGTGTTGATAGATGGAGGCAAGACGGTTCGAGCCCCTTGTCCGGGCTCCAGCGGGCGGCCGGCACTGTGCTGTGCTGTATCTCCGGCCCGGGCCTGTGGGTCCTGGAAGGTGAGGTGTGTGGGCGCAAAGATGACACGAGTGCACGTCTGTCCCCTGCGCGAGCAGCCCTGCGCCTTCTTGACCGGTTCTCCTGCCCCGGAAGGGCTCTTCCCTTGCTCTGCTCCAGTCCTCGCTGGGCTTGTGCTCCATGTCCCCGGGCGGCCGCATCCCAGAGGCCTCTCTGTTTTTCCGTCCACTCGGGCTGCGGGGACCCTTGGGATGGCTGTGTGGGCGAGTGAGAGCACGAACCCCTGATGGAGCCCTTCCCCGCGGGCCCGCAGGGAGCGAGGCGTCCTGGTCGTTCCTGCGGGCTCTGTTTCTCTGTTCGCCGCGTGGGCGGTTTCAGCCAGGAAGTGACTGCCTGTGACATGGGCCCTCGAAAACGAAGCTCTGAGAAAGGACATGCCAAGCAGTCTTGAGTCCTGCAGCCCGTCCGCAGGGAGCCACATTCGGGGAGGGGGCAGTGGAGTGACCGCTTTCCTACGCAGATGCCCCGAAGTGAGAAAACCCCCTCCATTTTCATTGAAACGTTGCTCGCCGTACGGACTGTCTTCTGCCCTTCTGCCCTGCGCGGTGTGTACGTCCAGGAGACGCTTCTTTATCAGTGCATGGGGGATGCGGCGAACCCCTGTTGAGCGTTTGTGACCCTGGCATCGTTCTGACCGTCTGATGCATGAGCTCCGGACCTGCCTCTCAGGTCCTCTCATTCTGCCCTTTCTGCAGCTGAGCCCCTGAAGGCACAGAAAGGCCAGCTAATGTGTGTGGTCACCTAGCTAGCTAGTTAGCGGAAAGCTCTTTCTTTCTCCTTGTGAGACTGAGTTCTTGGTGCCCAGGGCCACGGCCGGCGGCCCACCTCCGTTAGCACAGCTCTCCGCACAAAGGTGCTGGCGGTTGCCGAGTGAAGAGACGCCAGCCGGGGTGTGTGTGGCCGTCTTTCTGCTTAACGGAGGCGTTTGGGCGTCGACTTTGCTGTCTGGCCAGACTCATCAGCTTATGACAAGTTACATGCTCAGTGCTTATTTCCATTATGGCTCGTCAGATCACTTAGAGTTGCGTTGTAGGATGTCACGTGTCTGTAATTTGCTGACATGTCTCGTTGCCACTGCTTGTCGCCGCCAGAATGAGGTCAGCAGAATGACTAATGGGTGTTACTTTCCAGATGACAGGTTTGCCTTGAATATGACATGTGGTTGAGTTCATTTCTTACGTATTTGGTCTAAAATGCAATAGCTCTTTGCTTTTAACATAAAGAACTTTCCATGGGTTTAAGGAAGAAGATCCTTTAACAGGACAACACAAGTTCAAGGTTAAGGAAGTCCCAAGTGGGAAATGCTAGAGGCCCGCCGAGGTCAGCTTCCAGAAGTGACGGTCGCAGCAGGCCCCCGATAAACGGGTTGATGTTGACGTACGGCTCCCCAACCTGGTCACCCCCTCTGTGGGCCCGAACTAGGGACTGGCACTGGGGCGTCCCTGCGAGGGGAGTCTCTGAAGTAATGAAGGCGGTGGGTGGCACCGGGGGGCTGTCGTGGGTGCTCACTGTCACGGAACTGTTTCTGCAGGGGGGAAGGGAAGCGGCATCTTCGACGAATCCACGCCTGTGCACACTCGACAGCGTCTGAACCCACCTGGCGGGAAGACCAGTGACATTTTTGGGTCCCCAGTTGCTGCCACTTCTCCTCTGGCACACCCAAACAAACCCAAGGTAGGGGCTACATTCAGCCAGCAGACGTGGAAGTAAGGGAGACAAAAATGGAGCCAAGGACTCCTTGGTGCGGCTGTGAGGTGCCTGCACTGCGTTGCCAGGAAGAGGCGGACGTGGGTGGCGTGGTTCTGCCGAGCGCGGTCCTTAGTCATGGGCTTTCTCGGCTCCCCTGAGTCAGCGCAGAAACCAGCTCCGGTGTCGCGGTGAATGAAGCCTGGGGACGCTGCCCCCTGCCGACGGGCTGCTGTGCGGCTCTTCGTAGAATTGAACATGTAAAATTTCCGTGTTTTTAGTCGTCATCAGTAAGTACGGTAATCGCATTGGACTAAAATTCAACCAGTATTGAGAGTTCTGGGGTTCGTGATAATACTTCTGAAAGTCTGATTTGTGGCTCGGAGCAGAGGACAGCATCTCTGCAGGAGTCACATCCCGGGGGGCTGCTGCTGAGGGAGTTGTCCTGTTCTGAGGCTGCTCAGCCAGAAACGCAGGAGTAACGGAATATGATGCCGCCGTTGTGCTGACGCGTCGTAAAATCCTGGAGCTCAGCAACGAGCGTCCGTGGCTGCCGTCGCAAGAGACAGCCAGAAGTGCAGGTCCTTACAGAACATCACAGCCCACCGTCAAATTCTGGTCAGAAGGTCAGGTCCCCATCAGACCAGCCGTCGCCTAACTGACCCCACGGGTCGGCCGGGCGACAGGAAGTAGAGGACTGCACACAGCGGCCACTAGAGGGCAGTCCGCAGTCCTGGCAACTGAGAAGAGGTTTAAATGATCCCGTCCCCGTCAGAGCCTGGGCCGCGCAGTTGGGTGTCTAGCTCTTCGTTTTGGCGCGGGCCATGATCTCAGGTTTGTGAGATCGAGCCCCGTATCAGGCTCTGCGCTCAGCAGGGGGTCTGCGTGGGATCCTCTGTCTGCTCCTCCCTCCCCGCCCCCGCTAAAAATGCAGGGGGAAGAATACCGTCCCTATCAAAGTGCCTACCATAGTGTTTGGTTTGTTTGGGTTTTATACTTTTTTTTTTTTTAAGTGGAAAGACTGTCCTAAAATCCTCAGGGAATCGTGACTAGCCAGACATGTTAACAGTGAATAACAGAGTCAGAAAACTCACTTCCCAGTCTCAGAACTCACTGTAAAGTTCCAGTCCATGCAGTGTAGTGCTGGGAACATGACCTGAGCCAAAATCAAGAGTTGGACACATAACTGTCGGAGCCACCCCCGGCCCCCAGGCACCCCTAAAGGACATTTTTAAATCGGATATCTGTGGGTAATTGAAATACTGAGATTTGCTTTACAGACTGCCCAAGGGGCGGAGGGACTGTGGTGGGAAGTGTGTGGCTGAGGTCTGGGTGGTGGTGAGCTCTCGTCACTGCCGCGGGGGCCTCGTGGCACTGCTCCCTCCGCTTCACTCGTGGGTGAAACTCTCCACCATAGATGTACACAAGCCCATTTATGCCTTGAGTTTCATCATCCTTTTGAGGGAGGGTAAAACGTGAGAATCACCTACTGACCTGGGGTTTTGCCTCATTGCAGGACCACGTGTTCTTATGTGAAGGAGAAGACCCCAGATCGGGCCCTAAAGGTGAGCTGCTGTTTTCTGTGCCTTCCCCCGAGCGCTGTGCTGTGGGAGGGTTGCCGCCACGCCCCCAGAGGATGAGAGGGACTGTTCCGCGCCTCTCCCAGGCCTGCTGACAGAGAAAGCAAGGTCCTGTTTGTTGCCAAGAAGATCTGTAGTATTTGAAGAAGACCAGAGAAGTAGGCTGTTATTTTGGGTGAAAACTTCCCAGCTGGTCACCACCAGCCTTTCTTCACTTGGCATTGGTGATCAGCGCAGGCCGCGACCGGGGACCCTTCTAGAAGCTGACCTCAGGTAGTGAAGGGCAGGGATCTGGCGCCATGAACGAATTTGTGGCCAGCGGTAGCCCAGGCAGCACGGATGCAGAAGTGGGGGGCAGAGGAGAGCAGTAGAGGTGCCGGGTGAGAAGAGAGACCTAGTGAGGCCTGCACGCGGTGGGAGAGCTGCCCCTGGGGCATGGGGTGGGATGTGGTCAGACTCTGAGCCCCGCCTCGCTGTCCTAGCTGGCTGTGCTGCGGGTCACCACTCCCTCGATCCCTAACCGAGACGAGACGCTCGTTCATCCAGAAGTCCGGGGAGTGTCCGCAAGCCTTGCCTCGCCTTGTTAAGTCCCTAGTTGAGATGAGCTCCATCTCTTCCTAGTCATGTTCAAGTTGAGAAGGTTTGTTACTGATTCTTGAGGTGGAAGAAAAAGGAGTGGGGTCCCTCAGCTGTGTAGGATAATCGGTTTATTAGGAATTTATCAAGGAGTTTTTAGTATGAAGCCCCAGCGTTATCCCCAGTTCAGGAACGGTCTCTGCCAGTCAGTCTCCTTGGGACGAGGTGGAAGCCTGGCTCTGTGCGTTCCTCTTTTCCCATCACGGTGTGGCCTTGTTGCTGGCTGCTCTGGGCCACGCACTGCACGCGCAGCTCGCCGGTTTGGTCCTGGGTGGCCTGTAACGGGGTGGCATGCCAACTTTGTCCCGCAGCCACAACAAGCACGTCGCCCAGAGAAGAGGCGGGTGAGAAGGGAGGCCCTGGAGAAGCGGGCCGCGCCCCACAGCCGGTGCCCATGCCCACGGGTGACAGCCATGAACCCAGGTTGGGCCCGCGGCCGCGTTCTCACAACAAAGTCCTCAACCCGCCTGGAGGCAAATCCAGTATCTCCTTCTACTAAGAGGGGCTGCTGCTTCACCTGTAGCCAGACGAGGACCCCAAGAGATAGGATTTCAAATACTGTAGTTTCTTTTAGCCCAAAGGAGCCAAGTGGGGAGAGGGTCTGCTGTGCCCCTGAAGCCACTGCTCGCGGAGCCGGCGGACCTCGCCCACGGGCTGCCAAGACCTGGCCTGGTGGGGATAACACGGGACTCACTTGGAACTGCAGACGGGACGGTGCTCTGCGAGGGGCGTGCAGCAGGTGGTGCAGGGCCACGGGAGGCCTGGTGGGGTGGGCTGGCCAGCGGGGGCCCGGGGGTCACTAGCACAGTAGCAGTTTCCGTTTAAAGCCTTGGCAGGAAAATAAGAAACGACCTGTGTATTGCTGTAGGACGGAGGAACAAGGCATAGGCCGAAACACTACGGCTGGGGGTCGGGGTGCTCTGGCCCCTCGGGTCCTCACCCCGTTCGCCTCGGGACAGCTTCCGTCCCCGGGATAGCCTCTGCGGGCCCCACTGCCCCCTCCGGTCAGCCCCACTGTGTTGCTCGGCAACTGCCTGAGCCGCCTCGGCCGCTGGTCCTTGGCAGCTATCAGCAAACACCAAAACGTCGCTCTCGGTCTCATGCTTTACAGTAAGATTTTGTGCTCTGATCTCTGAGGTGCTTCATTTCTGCCATCTAAAACCTTGGCCAGATCTTACGTAGGAACCTCTGCCTTTTACACCCAGGCTGGTTTTGCTGTGAATTGTTCCCGCTTTTCCTCAGCGGCCTCCCTCGAGGCCCGCGCCCATGTCCGGGGCTGCAGTCGGCTCCCTCGTCGAGCCGCAGTTCTCCCCATGGCACCCCCCCATCTGTCGAACTGTCCTCATGCATGCAGGCAATGGGGTGACTGAGACCCTTCATGTTTCGTCACTCCTCTTGACGGTGGGAAGAAGAGGCACTTCAGAACCTTGGGTTCTTCAGTTCGAATCTTTAAAAATACCTGAAGAGCTTTTCTAAAACACCAGCTTTACGTAAGTGACCGCTGACTCTGCCCTGTTTCTGACGCCTTTCTAGGAAAAAGGCAGTTGGCTCAGGTACAACCAAGAGGAAGGAACTTTGCTTGCCTGCTCTTTATAAAGCTTTGTGGAACCTCTGGACCATACTCAGTTTCCAGAAGGAGCCTGGAGACCTTGGTCCAGAAAATTGACCAGTTTGACATTGAAGGCTCAACGGGCCGATTCCATGATGCTCGTTGGCAGAGATAATGGGCTGGCCAGAGTGTCTCAGTCCCAGCAGCAAAGTTTCTCCCTGTTGGACCCTACAGGGCAGCAGTCTCAGTCCTACACCTCATCGTGTCGGACCAACAGTTAACAAGAGGACAGGCTTTGGGTGGGGGTACGTCCTGGTGTGAGTGCCTCCCAAGCTAACCCTGGGTGCTGAAAATACTGCATCACGCTGGAAACGGAGAAAAGCCACACCACTGTTTCCACGCGCCCACCGTGGCCTAGTCACTGAAGTGCCTGCGGGAGCTCCTGCCGAGCTCTGCCTCTTACACCGGGCACGCTGGGGGACCTGCACGTGGCTTTGTCAACCAAAGACCCTTTGTTTACCCCCTTCCAACTGTCCTGTTCACTCGGGAGGCTAGAAACTTTCCATGTGACTCTCTCAAGTACTTCCTGTCTCCACCCTTCAGATGGCCACTTAGAGGAAAGTTGTTTGGAATTCAGAGCATTTTTCCCCCATTAGGAAATCTCATAAATGGTAGTTAGGGTTTAAGCCCAAACACACTAACTTTTGCTTAACAATGCAACATTCTCATGATAGAAATGAACTACCACTTATGACTGTGTTTTTTGTGGTTTTTAATACGCAAGAAAATGATCTCTGGATGCCGAATTGGCTTCAAAGGAACTCTGACATCGTGCTGCCAGCCCCTGTGGCTGCGGCCCTGTCCCCTCTGTCCACCTAGTCCTGTCCACCAGCAGGGGTCACGGGTGCGGATGGGGAGCAGTGGTGGGGATGGAGGCAGAGAACGACTGTAGCAGAAGCCTCTACACGGTGTGCAGAGATGCCCTCCCTCCTTTCCCCGGCCTTCCCTCCCTGGGGCCGCAGAACTGGGTTTAGAGTGCCTGGTAGTCTGGTCATTGAGAGAAGCGGGAGAGGACTTTCTGCCCCGGTGAGCCTGATGGAAGTGGCCATTTATATTTGGGAAATGCTCTATACGTCGGGGACTGCCTGAGTTTGGAAATTTATTAACCTAGCATTCTGTTCTCAACCTCTAAGCTGCATTTTGAAATTATTAGTCTGTATTTTTATTAAGTCTTAAAACTTTTTTTATGTGCATTTGGTGCCAACTTTTTTCTAGAGCTATATCAAAAACAAGCCTGTACTCACATCACAATATAGTTTTGATAGGGGCATTTTGTTGTTTTTACAAGGCAGGATTGGGTATAACCGTTGAATTAAACTTAGCAATCATGTACTCGAGGCCTTTGTCAGTTCTTAGTGTGCATGTCCACGTGTGCTTTCCTCAACATCCGTTCTCCACGGTGCCTGAGCCCTGCTGTTTCCTGACAGCTTTTCTCTGAATGGGTTTGCCTTTTTTTTTTTTTTCTCCCTCCATTTAGCCAGAGGATGCCCAAACTAATCTCCTTCTCAAAGATTACAGATTTAAGGTTTTTAAACTTGGAAACCAAAGACTTAGCTTTGTGTAGAATGAGAAGGAATACACCAGTGTTCTCCTACACCATTTGTACAGGAACTGAAGGTATTGAACTTGCGTCTGAGTGGGCTTTGAAACTCCAGTAACAAGCCTGGTAAGGAGTAGATGGGGTGCTCAGCTTCTGGTTTGCCTGTAGGCTAAAATCCTATACAGAAAGCACAGATTGAGGATCTTTTCCTCATATATTAGGTATTTTCGTATATCCTAAAAGCAGACAGAATCTGTATGCATTCTGTGGATCTAAGATGATGAAACCGCTCAGACTACCTGCTTAGAGACTATACACACACCCGCCTCACAGGCTGCACAGCATTCTTCCTGCTGGCCCAAGGCCAACACCAAAACAGCATGTCAGAAAGAAACTGATAGGGGCAGTGGGGTGGTTAAGCTTCCAACTTTTCATCACGGCTTAGGTCAGGGTCTCGGTCGGGGTCTGGGATCGAGCCCCGTGTCAGGGTCCATGCTCAGCAGGGAGTCTGCTGGACATTCTCTCCCTCCCCACTCCCTCGGCTCACATGTGCACACTTTCTCTAATAAATTAATTTAAAAAAAAACAAAACCCAAACACCTGACCTACACTGCCTGACTCCGTCTTCATTTGTTATCTGAAAACATGTTTGAGTGCAGAGCCTGTCTCAGGACCTGGGCCAGACGAGACTGGCAACATCACACCCCGGTTTGCAGGAGCTGCTCCAGTCAAAGGCCAGCTCAGGCCTGCAGAGTCCCAACCCGTTTGCCTCCAGGGGCTAGGCAACGGCCACCTCTCACGTCCAAGAACAAGGTAGCTGCACGTCGGTTACAGTGAGGGAGCCAACAGCAGTGAAAGGGTTGCCCTTTCATGTCCTCTGCTTCCTCCAGAAACGAACTGGCTCTTGCAACAGCGTAACTTGTTATTACTTTCCTAACCAGGTGAGGGGGTATATTCCTTCTGTGTGATCCAGCTCATTTCCTCACTTGATATCCTTGATCCTTGTTATTGGAGATCATGAACGGGACATTCCTATTTTATGTGGGACTACAAAGTGCCATCAAAATTCAGTGTAGGAAGAACTGAGAGGGATGTTACAGGGACGTAGATGACTGTGGAGCAAATTAAACTAGACCTTTTTAGAGAAGTTTTTGTTTAAATTCCAGTCAGTTAGCATACAGTGTGCTGTTAGTGTCAGGTGTCCAGTACAGGATCCCACATTTCCGTACGTTACCCAGCTCTCATCTCAGCGAGTACACTCCTGGAAGCCCAGTGCTCCATCCTCTTGACGGGCTAAAGTGGAACGTTTGAGACCTGTGTTCTCATCTTACATTTTAGGGTCTTGCAGTGAGAAGAAAATTTGTATCTCCCATTACCTAACAAATCTGAAAGCAAGTCTATTTTTTAAAAAACATTATAACAGCATTTTAAAAAGAGATTTTATTTATTTGACAGACAGGGATCACAAGTAGGCAGAGAGAGAGGAAGGGAAGCAGGCTCCCCGCTGAGCAGGGAGCCCGATGCTGGGCTAGATCCCAAGACCCTGACATCATGACCTGGGGCGAAGGCAGAGGCTTAACCCACTGAACCACCCAGGCGCCCCGCCAGTCTCTTTTAAAAGCGAGTTCTAATTTAGGTTGCCTGAGTTTTGAGCGCACCTGCTGCACCCTTCGGTAAGCCTCAGGAATTACTCAATGTTATCATCTTGTTAAAATGTCCTTTTGTTTTAGCCAATTTCAAGTAAACGTGCCCAATTATGCTAGTAATACAAAGCAATAAAGTTGGTGGCGAAGTCCGTTGGCCTCTCACGGTGGGGGCTGCAGGACTACAGTTGTCACTTCGGGGAGTCAAAGGGGTCATGTGTCTGAGAAAAGGCCTAAGGCATGTCTTAAACATGAGCCCAAAACACTCATAAGCTTTCTTTGTAACTTACCAGGAAAAATTCAACATAACCTGTTTGTCCTGGCTCCTCATTTTGAGAGTAAACCTAGTAATCCTGCATTGTGTGCTTACTACTGACTAGAGCTGTGCCAAGTCCCTTTCATGGATCAGCTCATTCGTGTTCCTACATTTCCCAGGAGGTGGGTAACATGTCTAGGGTCCGATGGGAAATGACATTTGGCATGACCGAGTGACCCAGCTAGCATTCAGATCCACGCAGTCTGAATCGGAGGCGAAAGCTCAGTGTCCCTCCTAATGGAGAGGGCGTGCACACACCCGCAGAACGAATCAGGTCACAGGGGGAACATTCGTGTCATCGTATTTAGGGCATCGTCTGCGGGCGCGCGAACCGGTCAGGATGGCCCGACCTTGCAGCCTTTCTATAGGCGCTAGCGGTGCGGCCCCGGCTGCGGGCGTCTTTAAGTCGTGGGCCGAAGCTGTCCTCAGATGCCAGGGAAAGAACGCAAGTCCGTCCGCAGCAACTCCGCATCCAGGCTTCCACGTCCTTCCAGCAAGTTCCAGGGGACCCTAGTTGCGAAGGAGGGGCGGGGCGGCAAGCGGACTGCCCGGCCAGATCCGCCCCGGCCGCAGAGCCCCAGGAGCGGCTGCGAGCGAGCGAATGCGCAGCCTGCCGAGACGCACACGCCAACAGCCACTGCGGCCAAACTCCCGGCGGCCGGTGGCACGGGGGGCGAGGACACCGGGGCTCCTCGGGGGGCGTGCGGGCGGGACGGGCGACCGCGACAGCCTCTGCGGCGTGGCGGTCATCGGGGAGCTGGGCGAACCCGCAGTGGGTAACCGGCGCCCGCGGGCAGCGTCGGCGATGCGCCGGACCGGAAGTGCCCGCGGCCCCGCTCGGCCGACCTTCCGTCTCGGGGGCGACCTACCTCTACGTCACGGGCCGGGCGACCCCTAGCGGCGCAGCGGCGCGGGGCTCGGGCGGGACTTCCGGGCAGCAGCACTTCCGGCCGCTGACTGACGGGCGCAGCGTCGCCGGCGGCGGCAGCAGCAGCAGCGGCGGCAGCAGCATCAGCATCAGCAGCGGCGGCGGCGGCGCCCGAGCCCTGAGGCGACAGCGGCTGCGGCGGCGGCGGAAGCGACGGGCCGCGGCCTGCGGACTACGGGCGGCCGGGGCGGGCGGGCGCGCCGGCGGACAGCGGGCCGCGCTGGCGGCGGCGGTGGCCGCGATGATGGAGATCCAGATGGACGAGGGCGGCGGCGTGGTGGTGTACCAGGACGACTACTGCTCCGGCTCGGTGATGTCGGAGCGGGTGTCGGGCCTGGCGGGCTCCATCTACCGCGAGTTCGAGCGCCTCATCCACTGCTACGACGAGGAGGTGGTCAAGGAGCTCATGCCGCTCGTGGTCAACGTGCTGGAGAACCTGGACTCGGTGCTCAGCGAGAACCAGGAGCACGAGGTGGAGCTGGAGCTGCTGCGCGAGGACAACGAGCAGCTGCTCACCCAGTACGAGCGGGAGAAGGCGCTGCGCAAGCAGGCCGAGGAGGTGCGTGGGCCGGGCCGGCCGCCCGGAGACCCTCCCCGCCCCCCCCCGCCCCCCCCCCGCCCCCCCGCCCCGCCCCCCCCACTCCACCCGGAGCTTTCGGCCGCCCCCCCGCGCCCGCTCCACTCCGGAGCCCCCGATTGCCCCCCACAACGCTGCTTCGGCCCCAGAGGCACACCCCCTCGCCCCCTCCACCTCGGAGCCCCCGATCGTCCCCCCAACGATGCTCGGGCCAGGGAGCCCTCGGCCGCCCCTCATGCCACCCCACCCCACCCCCCCCCAGCCTCTGGCGGCACAGGAGCCTGCAGCCTCAGCGGCCAGGAACCTCCGACCAGGCCTCCCTTCCTCCCCGCATACCCACCTCTCATTCCAGACGTCTGTTCTTCTCGCGCGCGCGCGTGTGTGTGTGTGTGTGTGTTTGCGTGTTTGCAAACCAGCTTCCTTAGATAGACTCCCATTACTGTGTTTGGCGGCTGCAATTCTAAATCCGGCTAGAAAAAGGATATGTGATCTTCTTAGGGTTCTGCAGCTGGAAGCGGTCTGTGGTCACGAGATCTTTCCCTTGTCCCCTGTTCAGTGTTTCCGAGGAATGTGACATGGATGTGTTTGGTGATTGATGTAAACACCAAAGGAGAGAGCCACCATTGGGTTGCTGCCCCAGCACCTGGGGAAATGTCTTTGCCCTGTCGTCCCCTCAGTTGGGAAGGTTGTTAGCTTACGTGGGAAAGGCTGAGAAATTCTGCTGTGGCTTCTGAGAAATTACAAATGGAATTTGGAAATATTTGATGGTGTTCCAGGATGTCTCTGCAACCTGGAAGTCACTTCTTCATGAACAGTCCAAAGAACCATGCGTTGTAGGAAACCAGTTTGCCTTCTCACCATGAAATATGTACCTCCCGGTGTGTGCCGGAACCAAGGATGCAGGGCATGTGGGCTCCCATCCCTGCTCTGCCCCTCTGACCTTGTCTACATCGCCTGCCCACTCCGGATTTTGATTTTCATCAAATGAATCAATTGCCCTGGGTGATCTCTAGGCTTCTCTGACCTTCTGTTATTCTAGGCGTTAGGTGACAGTCTCTAGTTTATGAATACAGAGTTTCTTATTAAACGAGCCACGTTTCTTTTCAATTAATTAGGCTTAACACATTTTTTACTTTAGTATGGAAACGGAAGGTTGTTTCCATATCGGGCCTTTTTCTTGAATCAGAGTGGTTTTGTGCCAGTTTGGTGAAAAGCTTGTTTATGAAAACTCAGTGTCTTCCGTCATTCCTACTTCTGGTCGTTACTTTGCTTTGGGATCTCATCCGTCTGTCAAGAGGCTGTTTATTGATTGGGGTGTCAAGCTGTGAACTGGTTTAAAGTTCTCAACTTAAGGGGACGTAAGAGCTCATAAGATGGTAGGGTTCAGAGTGTCCTTGGTGTTTACTGGGGAAGGAAGTGGACCTGAGAAGTTGGGGGTGGGGAGGGGCTGGACCAAGGTCACATGACCTGGAAGAGGCATAGCGCACCCAGTCTACCTTGGCTCCGGGCCCAGGCTCTTCTTTCTGTGTCATGCTGTTGTGGGAGGTCAGAGAGCTGCACCCCCAGAACACTGGCTTGCTGGGGATTCCCCTTGCCCAGCCGTGGGGCTGGGGCTGCCTCCCCGGTACTGGGCAGTGCCCTCCACTTCTCTGACCCCTCTCCGCAGCCACGTAATGTCTAACTGATGATGTTTTGAGTAAGTTTGTTTTCTTCTTCTCAAACCTCTGTGGTCAGCATCGTGGATGAGAAGACACTGAAGGGGGCGGTCAGGATGGACAGCCTTAAGGCTGTGCGTCGTAACCATCTAGCCCAGAGATGAGCTCAGCATGCATGAGGCCTCTGCTCTCCCCCATGCAGCTCAAGTTCAGCCGTGAGTGACTGTGCTGCTTCTGGCCTCCCGCTCGCATTCCCCTGGACTCGGAGCCGGAGGGTGTACGTGTGGTTGGCAGGGCACGGTCCTTGAGGCCGAGACCCAGCCTTGCCGGGCTGTGAGGAGGAGCTGCACCAAGCTTGCTGAGCAGAGAGCCAGGAAGCGAGCAAATGCTTGGCTAGCCAGCACAGGGCTGCGGCTAGAGGCTACCAGGACGGCCTTGCAGAGACCTCGGGCGATGGTACAGCTAAGGAAGAGGGCCAGATACTGTCACCATTTTGGCACTGTGTCCAACAGACAGCCATTCCCAGTTCTGTGGAAAAGCCCATTTCTTTTTCGAGGCAGGGAATCGAGAGCACAGACGTGCATCTGATAACACAGAAGCTGGAACGCCCCAGGCCGGGGCTCTTGGTGCAGAGTAGCTGCGGCGTGCCTGGCCGCTCTGGTCCAGAAGGCCTCACCGGAGCCGGCTAACCCAAGCCTCCCGCAGCCTTCCAAGCAGGTGCAGCCCACAGGTTTGGTTGAAAAAGCCTTGAGCAGAGCACAAACCCCCGTCCCGCACTTACTGCCCATGGTGGCAGCCACAAGAGATGGCGAGTGAGGTCTGGGTCTGGGGTGGCTCATTAGATGGGAGCCATGGTCGCTGGGGACAGTGGGCTCCCGGGAGCGGGGCCGAGGCCGCAGACACAGGCTTGCGCGCCAGCCCTGCCCTCGGGAACTGCACCATGGACCTGTCTGCCCCTCTCTGGTTGCGGTGGCCACCCCCGTAGATCAAGGGGGTTACCAGCCATGAAGCTGCTGTCATAGCAAGGGCCAAGTCCCGTCGCTGGCTGTTGTTTTCCTGAAGAACTGTGGAGAGACAGGCTTAATTGGGCCGGGGAGAGCCCCTGGATGGACTTGTAGGTGGCAAGCGCCGGCGTCTCGGTCTCTGGCTGTGCGGGCTTTGCCCTTGTAACTGACATGACGAGTCCTGCTGGCTTGCAGAGCTGCCTTTGAAAATTTCTACACAGACCTTAAAAATGCTGACTCTTTATCTGATTTCTGACCATCGGGAAAGGTTGGCAGTAGGCAGTCGAGTGGGAGGACCGGAGCGAGGAGATGCCCACCCAGTGTGACCCTGTGGGAGAAATAGGCAGAGGGCTCCCCAGGAGGCAAAGAGCCTTCTTCCTCGCAGACAGTCAGGCACGTAGCACGTAGGAGAAGAATCGTGTTTGAGAGACAAGGTGGGAGTTCAGCAGCCGTCGTTGCATCAGACTCATCCCAGCCCTAAAGAAACTACTAGCGATACCCCAGACTCCTACAGGACAGTGCAGTGTACAGGGCCTCGGCATCTGTTACTACGTAAGGAAGGAGCCCAGTGGGAGCAGTCTTACCCCAGACTGTTTGCTTCTGGTTACATAAAAGTAATTTATTATTACTGTTTTTAAAGATTTTATTTATTTATCTGACAGACACATCACAAGTAGGCAGAGAGGCAGGCAGAGAGAGAGGAGGAAACAGGCTCCCCGCTGAGCCGAGAGCCCGAGACGGGGCTTGATCCCAGAACCCTGGGATCATGACCTGAGCCGAAGGCAGAGGCTTAACCCACTGAGCCACCCAGGTGCCCCTACATAAAAGTAATTTAGTTCGAGGGAGAACTTTTGGATAAGGTTAAGCTGGAGGAAAAGCCCTAATGCTCCTCTGTAGAGATGGCCGGTCTGCCTTTTCTCATCAGCAAACAGATACCCCGAAGCAGAGGTTTTCTTCCGGTTTCCCGCATTACGGCAGCAGATTCACCGCTGCTAGCACAAGGCCTGGGATTTCTCTTCTTGCCACGTTGTAATATTAAAAACAGTTTTCAAAAATTTTTTTTTCTTTTTAAACAAAGCCATTAAGACTAAGTGGCCGGTGCTGCCTTTACCAATCGTCTTTAAAGGTCAGCCATGGTAACTGCACCGAGTCTCCAGGAGAACAACCACATCTCCCTTAAAAATGGAGACAAAGAGGGGCCCCTGGGTGGCTCAGTGGGTTAAAGCGTCTGCCTTTGGCTCAGGTCATGATCCCAGCGTCCCGGGATTGAGCCCCACATCGGGCTCCCTGCTCAGCGGGAAGCCTGCTTCTCCCTCTCCCACTCCCCCTGCTTGTGTTCCTGCCCTTGCTGTCTCTCTCCCTCTGTCAAATAAATAAATAAATAATCTTTTAAAAAAAAAAAAAAAAAAGGTGGAGGCAAAGAGAGGTGCTTCCGAGCCAGAGCAGACGTGGGGGAGGGCGCATAGCCCCAGACCCTGCCTTTCCCCCCACCGGCCAGAAACATTCCGGGCCTGCTGGCCACAACTAGAAAGCAGGACCGAGGACTGCTATGAGTTAGTTCTTCCCAAACGCGGCCTTCTAAATTACAGTTACTGTCTGGGTGTTGTGGGATTTTTTATTTTATTATTCCTATTTCTTTTTAAGTATTCATTTGAGAGAGAGAGAGAAAGCACAAGTAGGGCATCGAGGGAGAGGGGGAAGCCAGGCTCCCTGCTGAAAAGGGAGCCCGATGCGGGGCTCAATCCCAGGACCCTGAGGTCATGACCTGAGCTGGAGGCAGAGGCTTAACCCACTGAGCCACCTGGTCATCCCTATTTTATTATTTTTTTTTAAAGATTTTATGTTTTGAGAGAAAGAGAAGGATCTGAGGGAGAGGGAGAGAGATTCTCAAGCAGACTGTGTCTTGAGTGTGGAGCCCAGCTGGGGGCTCTGTCCCAGGACCCTGAGACCATGACCTGAGCCAAAACCAAGAGTCGGATGCTTAACCAGCTGCACTACCGAGGTGCCCGTGGTGTTTTTTTAATTAAAAAAAAAAGAGTTTTGTTTTTTTTTAAATAAGCTGTATCCCCAACATGGGGCTCAAACTCACGACCCTGAGACCAAGAGTTGCATGCTCCTCCTGAGCCAGCCAAGTGTCCCACTGGGTTTTTTGTTTTTAATCTTTATTTATTTATTTTTTAAGATTTTGTTTATTTATTTGACAGGGAGAGAGACAGTGAGAGAGGGAACACAAGTAAGGAGAGTGGGAGAGGGAGAAGCAGGCGTCCCTCTGATCTGGGAGCCCAATGTGGGTCTCGATCCCAGGACCCCGGGATCATGACCTGAGCTGAAGGGAGACGCTTAATGATGGAGCCACCCAGGTGACCTTGGGTTTTTTATTTTTAAGTTTTCTAAAACTTCCTGTTCTAGAATCATTTCTAGAAGTTGCTAAGATAATGCCCTGCTCCCAGACTCCCAAATGGGAACATTTTTCTGCGTTGCTCTCCATCCCTCCCTCTCACTCCGCCATGATCCCCGGGGTGCTGCTGAGGCCCGTCTCTTGCAGACTGGGTCCTCACTTTCTGCTTTTTGTGGGGCCTGAACGATCGTGACATCACGGGCTGCTTATTCTGTGGGACGCCCCTTAGTTTGGCAGGAAGCCCCCGGAAGCGATGATGCCCGAGTGTCTGAAACCCTTGCTGTGTGCAGGACGGGGTCCCTCTCTGCAGGGCGGCCTGTGAGCTGCAGATAACTGGGGCACCGCCAGCAGCCGGGCCAGCGTGCCTTTCTGGGCATGTGATTCCTGTGATCTAGGAGAGGTCAGGACGTCAGCTCCCACGTTCCACCACTCACCAAGTCCCCGCCGTTCTTTCCACCTGAGTTCTGGATTCACATTCCTTTCTCGTCTCCTTTGGCACCAACCTGGTTCCAGTCGGCGCCGTCACACTGGCCTCCCCCAGCTGCTCTCCCTGTCCCAGTGCTTCCTCAGCCAGAGGGAGCTTTTGCCAAGGCGAGCCCCATCTCCCCCTCCCCCGTGTCCTCATTTGCCAGGACAGTCTGGGTGCCAGGCTCAGTGGCAGGCTTTGGGGACTGGGTCTGGGGGCAGGCGCCCGGTGGGGAGGTGCTGGCAGAGATGCTGCTGGACATCCCTGTGCCGATGAGGTGGGATGTGGGGTGTGCCTGACAGGTGGGGCCGGGCTGCCCTGGGGAGACGGAGGGTGAGGCTCCCATCGTGCCTGAACCCTGCCAGGCCCACCTTCCTCTGGGGCCTGCTCCGTGCGCCACTGGTCTTGTCCTGCCGTCCCCCCACTTGTGGTTCCAGTTCCTGGGCACCCTTGCCTCCCAGAGTCTGGCACGAGGACAGGGTGGAGTGCATCCAGGTACTGGGTGCCAGGTGCTTGGATGCGTGCGGGCCTGGCTAGAGGGATGGGTCCCTGTGCCTCGCACCCCAGCTGCCTCCAGCTGCCTCCTGGCTGATTGGGGGGCACTGCCCTTCTAGCACGTTCCGCCCCCAGGCTGGTTCTTGTCCCCCTGAAGGCACACCTCAAAGCGGGGCTGGCCACCTGTGCCCGTGCAGATGAGGAGGGAGGCGGCTTTCCTCTGCCTCGGTGCACGTCACACCCAAGTGTCTGTCCGGCTCCCAAAGGGCGCAGGCTCTATGCGTGAGTCAGTAGAGCAGCAGTCTGTTCAACACAACCTTCTGTGAGGGTGGAAACTTCTAGTTTGTGCTCTCTTGTTTAGTCGCTGCCGACCGCCCCGGGCCACTGATGCTTCACATCTGGCTCATGCAGCCAAGGAGGCGGGTTCTTATTTTACACCATTTTCCTGAGTGGAAACTCACGACTGGGGCGGGCGCCTTCAGCTTCCCCAGGGCGGGCGGCAGGCGACAGAGGGAGATGCTGTTCTGTGAGCACCTTCCAGAAAGAGGAGAGCTCCCAAAGCAGTAGGTTTTGATACAGGAGACCAGACGGGAGAAGATAGCGTGAGACAAACAGCGACAAGACGGGAGTGCCGGCTGTTCAGGACAGAATGGGGAGGTGACGAAATTCTCGAAAGGCCGTGGAGGATGTGGCGAGAAGTCCCCAGAGCCTAGAAACGCTGGTGTCACAGCCCACGGCGAGATCTTTGACCTGGGCCGCATCTTCTTACCGGCTTTTCCTTCTTTCTAGCAAATTTATTGAGGTGAACGCACTGAGCTGTACAAGTTTGGGCAGTTCGGTGAATCTCGACATGTCTACACCCAGAAGCCCGCCTGAGTGGCCCGAGTGGCTGCCATCCCTGCCCCTCGGTGAGCTCTCCCTGCTTCCCCGCCCCCACTGGTCTGCTCTCCGAGGCTGTGGAGTTCTGCGCGTTCTCCAGAACTGTGAAGAGAATCGTGCAGGTGTTTTCTCTTTTTCTGTCTGGTTTCTTTCAGTCGGCACGGTGGCGTGGAGATTCTTTTGTTGTTGTTGTTAAAGATTTTGTTTATTTGAGAGAGCACAAGCAGGGGGGCAGTAGGCAGAGGCAGAGGGAGAAGCAGGCTCCCTGCTGGGCAAGGAGCCCGATGTGGGACTCGATCCCAGGACCCTAGGATCGTGACGTGAGCCAAAAGCAGCCGCTAAACCAACTGAGCCAGCCAGGCGCCCCGACATTGAGATTCTTACGGGTCATAGCAAGTGTCGTGCTTATCCCTCCCCGTAGCGCTGAGCCCTGTGCTCGTGTGGCCTCTGTCCCTCTCCTGTGGGTGGAAGGGGAGGTGTGCTTCTCCGAGCCCGGCTCGGTGCGGCTGTGCATGGGGGTTCCGGAAAGACAGAGCCAGGAGAGGTCTGGAGCAGCGAGTGGCCAGCGATAGGACCAGCCAGTCCCGAGCAAGCACTGAGTCACCAGGGCGGGAGAGTCTCACCCCAGGGCAGTGAGCTCTCTGCGCCCGCACACTCATCCCCTGTCACGCACAGGAGAACTGGGGAAGGCCAGGTTAAGCGGGGGACAGGTCCTTTTCCCAGGGGACCGCACCTCATCCCATGGGGTTTGAGTGGCAAAGGTTGGCACATTTCGACTCTGTCCTCAGTGACAGTGTGAAGTGACACCTCCCATGAGAGTCTCTGTGCGCCCCTCCCCAGACACTTTGCGGGCTGTCTGGGTGCCGTGCCCCTCCGTGGGCTCTTCTCCTCCAGCCTCCCCACACCCGCTTCTCACCCTGTGGAAGCCCATAGGTGCTTGCTCAGGCACGCGGCCTGGGGCCCGTGTCACATCTGCAGTGTTCATTTCTGGCCAGCAAGACCCTATGTCTATGGAAGGGCGAAGGCCAGCGCCCTGGACCTGGTGCCGTTAGGCCGAGCAGCAGCAGAGCGGACAAGCCAGCTAGAGGAGCCAGGGCTCGCTGCGGAGGACACTCCAGAGAACACGGGTCCTGGGCTGCGGCCTGCGGGCTCTGAGTCTTACCTACCTTCCTTCCCTCCTGCCCCGTGTTACCAACCTCATCATGTGTTTTATGTGTCCTACGTCTATGTTTTATACAACCTGTATATTAACATATAAAACGTATATTAATTCTTAGTGTGTAAACATATCCGTGACATTTTTTGGAGAGACACACACACACACACAGATTTTCTTGTGTCTGTCTTGCCCACCCTCGGAAATCCGTGTGAATTAAACCAGTGCCGTTCGTTGGGAGCAGGAAGAGTACTTCGAAATAAATCGAGAAAGGGCCCCATGTGTGTACTGGTATTTAGACGTGAGAATTAGGTGTTTTGTATCCAGAGGCTGAGACACGTTTCCCTTCGTTGGAGGAGAGCTAGTCCTTGCCCTCCGGGCTGCTCCGAAGATTGGTCGTAAGAGTGAGTGTAAACATCTGTGGGTTACCGTGTGCCTGGTGACGCGCTGACTCGACCTGGGCAGACAGACGATAACTCCAAGTTCAAACCCGGAGTACGAACAGCGAGCACGCGAGCCCGTGAGCCAAGCTCTTGCTTTCCCGCAGGTGCGCCTTCCGGAGACCGCAAACGGGGACGCTGCCGTGTGTGGTGGGGGGTTTCCGATGCAGGAGACTTCTGTGTGATCCGGTACCCTGCGGGCCCGCTCGACCCAGATGCTCCCAGCCAGATTTTTGTTCTTCCCAATCCCAGTCCTCTTTTCTTACAGTGAGATCCTACTTTACAAATCTTGGGAAGACTTTCTTTATAGATTTGATTTAGTCTCCCCTCCCACCACCCTTTTCCCCACCACTGAAAAGCCTTAATTCTCCCAAATCTAAAGTAAACGATGTGCAGATAAAAACACCCTCTGCCTTTCTGAAGTCATCTGCTGCATTTTTGTGGCTCACAGTGACCCAGGTGGGACCGCGCCCTGATGCCGGCTGTCCCCCTGTGCGGGGAGGGGAGCTGGGCTGTCCCACCCGCCCTCTTTGCTCCTGAGCTAACCGCCAGCGTAGCCGGAGCGGGGTTGGTTGCCGAGAGGACCGTACCTCTTCCCGAGGCCGGCCCTGAGCACGCCCTCCTGAGAAACAAAGACCCAGCGTCGTGCAGTCTTGGGTGGGCGCTGCTCCTTCCGGGTACTTCCCTGTAGTAGCGGATGAAGTTTGCCTTGCCTCTTTCATCTCAGTTAAATGGCCGGCTTGTGGGTTTTTTTAAACTGGAAACACTTGAATGACATTGAAATCATTTCTTCACGAGAGAAAGAAAAATGATTTCTTGGAAGGTGTAGAATGCCACATTGTGTCGGGAACGTTTTCACAGACTCGGGGGCCTTGAGGTGCCCCCCGATCAGTTCTGTCCGGTAGGATGCCCGTGTCCGGGAGACCGGGGACAGAGGCTCCCTGCCGCACTCGCTGTGTCCAGAAGCCAGTGGCCTCACCTCGCTCAGGCGCCTCTGGGAGCCGCGCAGGGCCAGGGCCAGGGTCCTCGAGTCTGTTGATGGTCACTTGTGGGTTTCTTGGGGCGCTGTGTTCACCTGGGGAGCTGCTCCCACGGGAGCACCCACACCCCTTTGCACAGGGGTGCCGAGAGGATGGAAGGGGACCCGTTCTGAAGGACTGAGCCGTCCCCACCCCGTCCGGCCATCCCTTTGGCACTGGGGTTCTATGTGTCCTGAGAACCACAAACGTCCTGTTGACCTGCTGTGGGCTCTGTCTCCCTGCCACCTGCTGTGCCCCCTGTCTTTGGCCTTGCGGATGCCCACGTACGCAGCTTCACGTAGCTGCTGTCTCTCTTGGGTGATGTCTCCGTATTTCCTGATGCGGAAAACCTTGAAATATCAAGGTCAGAGGATTTGTGCCTGTGGCCTGGTTTGGGGCTTGCTTCATCAGGAATCTAGGCACGTCCGTGGTTTTGGGCGTGACAAAGCGTTCCGGCCCTGTCGCCGAGGTTGGATTTAGTGATCGGCTATCAGGATAGATGTAAGAAGTCTGTCTTGGCCTTCGTAAGAATCTGGAAGTGGGCTTTCTGACACCGTCTGTAATTCGGAAATCTCTCAGCTGATTTCCACATCTTAAGTGCAGGTGATGCGGAAACGCAGACGGGACGGGACGGCTGTCCCTAAAATGACTCTTTCTCTTTGTGTGACACCACAGGGGTGCAGCCTGCAGGTCGGGACCCCTGCCCGAGACCCAAGAGCCTGTGCTTCTGGGCAAAGTGCTTATGCAAAAATAAACACATGAGGGGCGCCTGGGTGGCTCAGTGGGTTAAGCCTCTGCCTTTGGCTCAGGTCATGATCCCAGGGTCCTGGGATTGAGCCCCGCATCGGGCTCTCTGCTCAGTGGGGAGCCTGCTTCCTCCTTTCTCTCTCTCTGCCTGCCTCTCTGCCTACTTGTGATCTGTCAGGTGAATAAATGAAATCTTTAAAATAAATAAATTAATAAATAAATAAACACATGAGTGACCCCGGAGGGCTCGCGAGTTAATCTGGAAGGAAAAGCAGATGGGAATAACGAAGAAAATGTGGAAAACGGGACTTGAAAACTTGACTACGTGTCCGATATTAAGGGTTAATGGAGCAGTCCACGTTCAGAGAAACCTGTGGCCTGGCTCACGGGGAGACCGAAGTCTGTGTTAGGGTTGAGCACGTGAGGAAGGTGGCAGTTCGGAGCCACGAGGAAAGGGGAAATGACAAAGCACACTTGTGCAGTGCACACGCACCCGCGTCCGGGGGTGCCCTGCTGTGCGTGAGACGGGAGCAGCGGAGGTGGTCACAGATCACGAGGAACAGCAGGAACTTGGTGGCAGGCAGGGTGTTTGACAAGAACGTAGTGAGCTGTTGGGGACCAGTACGTATTGAAGTCACTGGGGACCTGACATTCAGGACAGTTACAGTGGTCCGGGTCCCACCCGTCGGGCGGCCCAACCTGCCCCGCCCTGGGGGAGGGAGCTGGGAGGCCCCCCTGGAAGGGCTGTCCGCCGTGCATGGGCCCAGGGCCGGGTCTCCCGTTGCAGGAAGCCATCAGGCATTTCCGCAGGCCGTGACCCCGATAATGGACGTGTTGGAGCAGGTTGGAAGCCCCACAGGAGGAAATTGCTGGAATGAGCTCCGCTCTGCACCCTGCCGACAGTGGATGGGGAGAGTATGTTTCTCGAGGTAGAGAGACACTCCTGTTTAGGCTCCTGGAAATAACGGGTCCCAAACGTGTGTACGGGAGATCATGCGTGTGTGCTGTGCGTGCACACACACAGACATGCACGCACACACGCATGCACGTCTGGAAGGAGATCACCCCATTTTAACCGACTCTGGATGGTACAGTTACGGTTTTTCAAAAACATTCTCCCTCGTACTTCAGACTCTGGCCTGGGGTTCCCACAGAGGCACAGGCTGCCCATCGTCTGGTTCTTTTAAGTAACAGGAGCTGAGATTCCCCAAATGAAAGCCTACCCTCGTCAGTCAGTTAAGAACCGTTGCTGCTTCTTGGGATGCTGGTTGTGTCCGCGTGAGTGAGAACCACGTGCCGTGCTCGGTGCACAGCTGCGCTCTCCGCGTGGGCCTTCCTGGCCATGGGGTGGCCGTACTTCCCTTGGCGGCATTGGGGAGGCACCCGATGGGGCTCCCCCACGCCCCGCCCCCTCCAGGTCTCCACCCCACAAAACCGAGGTGCCAGCAGCTCACCCTGAGTGCCGGCATCTGCGCGGGGACCCCACTCCCACCCCTGAGGCCCTGGGCCGGCCCATTCCTCCCCTCCGCATCCACACCTGGCTTCCACTGTGAAGCCAGGAGCCCTCCCGGGATCTCTCCAGAGTCGTCTTTTTGTTGTTGTTGCTTTTTTGCTTTCACTTGGTTCGATGATAATTTTGCTCAGACACTTACTGGGTAAGGGAAGGATTCCAAAGACCCAGCCCCATTGCTGGTCCTACCGGTAGCGGCGGCTTCCAGGGCCGAGCAGGAACTGACTACAGATGAGGAGCCGAGTGGCTGTGACCTCACGCAGGCATTCAGTGTCCAGGAGACTGATGTTACTGTGTCGGGAAAGGACCGGCAACCTGCTGTGTGGGGCTTGCTGGGGGGAGGAAAATGCGGGGTCCCTCCTTCAAAAAGTATCAAGGCTTTCAAGAAGGCGACAGTAGATCGTTAAAGGGAGCATAAGCCTTCCTATAATCGGGGCCCAGTGTGAATCTCTGGGCAGCTGGCTAGAAGGTTCTAGAGTTACTAACTCGGGAAACTCGTTTGGCCCCTGCTTCTGGACGGGGCGTGTCAGGGTTTGCCTGCAGAGGGTGGCAGGCGGTGGGATGCCAGGAGCCCATGACTGTGGGTCCCGGAAGCCCGTGACCCTTCCGTGATGCACTGCCGTCACCTGGCGTCCCACCTTCGTGACACCCGCTCTCTCCCCTCCCGTGCACAGAAGTTCATCGAGTTTGAAGACGCCCTTGAGCAGGAGAAGAAGGAGCTGCAGACCCAGGTGGAGCACTATGAGTTCCAGACGCGCCAGCTGGAGCTGAAGGCTAAGAACTACGCAGACCAGAGTAAGCAGGCGGTGGGAGCCGCATCGGACTGTCTGTGTCGTTCCCCGCCTGGTCCCGGCTCGGGAGGGGCTAGGGAGGGAGAGAGAGAGAAGCCAGCAGCCGTGTTTTCACCGGGATTCCCTCAACCATGCATTTATGCCTGTGCCCCGCCAGGTGTGTCTGTAGCCGGCCTCTGATCCCGGGTGGAAATAAATAAATGAGGCCCCTTTGATGACAGAGCATTTTCGCTGAGAGTCAAGGCCGGGGCTGGACTGCGCCAGGCCCTCCGTGGAGACCCCTGTTGTGGCGTGGCTCCTGTCTGTCCGCCACTGGGGGGGATGCTGCTCCTGGGCAGTCAGCTCGCCGCCCACCGTGGTGGCCCTTCGGGGCAGGGGTGCGTGGCTGGCGGGGCCTGCGGGAGCACCCTGTCCCTCGCAAAGAGAGGCAAGGAAAGTGATTTGGGTGATGATTCTAAGAACTATTATTTCCGTTTTCACGAGTCTTGTTTAAATTTTGTGGCCAAAGTTTCCATGAACTCTCAGTGGAAGTTTCCATGACAGGATCTAATGTGCTGCTTTCCCTGGTGACCCCGGACAGCAGGTCCCTTCATCTCTCAACCTGGGGGAAGATGATCTGATGTGCCGGGTCTGTCCCTCTCCCAGACCAAGACTCGAGGGCCCGTGGCTAAGGCTAGCGCCCCATGGCTGGGTCAGAGACTCCCAGACAGCCACGGGCCCAGCAGCCCCTGTACGCCTGTGGTGTTTGCAAAATGAAAGCAAACCAAACGGCCCGTTGTAGGCATACGGAGGGAAACGCTTTCCGTTATCACACAGAGCCCTAGAGTACTGTGCAGATACGAAACCTTTCTGGCTCTTCTTAGAAGGAAAACAATAGAAACTCCAAATTATCGGCTGAAGTTCTTTATTCAGTGGCAGCAGGACCGAGAGCCGGAGGAGGGGAGAGCAAATGCGTGGCTCCTTCGGCCAGGTGGCGGCCTGCACACCTGCCTAGCAGAGAAGGCCAGGAGGAAGGGCCTGCTGCACACACGGGCTGCCCCTCCCAAGGCAGGAGCAGAGGCTGGGGGTCAGGTGGTCCAGCCCTGGGGTACAGGCAATGCCCTGCAGCCCTGCAGTCTGCACCGGCCATCAGCACGCTCCACGAGCCTCCTGAGCCTCAGACCCCCACGTCCTGTGACGCCCTCGCTGCTCCCGGGAGTGTGGCCCCAGAGAGCTGCACAGAGACGCCAACTCGGAGGCCCCTGCTGTGGGGTGGGGGAGCGCGGCCCCTGCGGACACCACAGAACAGGAGAGCATATGGACTAAAGCCAGATGTGGACCGGTGTCACCTGTTAGATCTCAGGAGGGAGGGTGGGTGGGAGGCGGGTGAGCCCGGCGGACCACACCTGTGAGTCCCCTGACGGTCACAGGTCCCGCCTCACTCTGTGCGTCAGTCTTCTCCACTTGCTGGGGCCATGGGGACACAGTGGAAGTTCGAACAAGGGCCCAAGGACGGAAGGTGTCCGAGGCTGGCACGCTCACCCGGTGATGGGAGGCAGGGGACAGGAGGTCCAACAGGCCCGCTGACCGGTCAGGTGACCCACCCGTTGAGAGTGGAGCACATGCAGGGCCCGCGGGGGCTCCCAGGCACCACCCCTGCTGGCCAGGATGCCACGGCCATGGCTTGGTCTGCAGCCCTTGGCACGTGTCGGGGACGCTTGCTTGTTCCGTGTCACGTGGCAGATGGTCCTGGGCTCTCCCACGCCACAGAGGCCACGACCACAGGAACTGCCCCTTTCTACGACCCCTTACGTCTTGTCTCCGCCGGACCACAGCGAGCTCCCTGCATCTTGGGAGCTGTCGCCACACGGGCCCAGGTAGCAGCCCCGGGTGGGCTGAGTCATCCTAGTTCCCTCGGCAGAACTGAACACCCTCCGGTAACACAGCACGCAACCACGTGCCAGCCGGACCCCCAGGATCCGTCTTCTCGTGGCCCCGGGGTCTCTGCTGGCCATCCCCATCTGGGCTGGTGGGCCACTGCGGTCTGCACCAGGCTTCAGTCTGTCCTGGCACAGACGGCCCGAGGGCAGGTGCGGAGGAGTGGGGAGGTGGGTCGTGGCGTTGACGGGCAGTGGCTGTGTCTTACAGTTTCCCGGTTGGAGGAGCGCGAGTCCGAGATGAAGAAGGAGTACAACGCTCTGCACCAGCGACACACGGAGGTAAGTGCCTGGCCTTGATCTGCGCGCAAGGACGTGGCTCAGCCCCGCAGCTGGCCTGGCTGGCCTTCCTGGCCATTTTTTTTCTGGCTTCTGCTGCCCAGCCAAGGAGCTCTGCACTGCTCAGACTCCACAAACGTGTCTCTGCTGCTGCCAGGGCGCCGCGGGCTGGAGGGCAGACGCCTGGGTCAGCAGGCCTGACTCACACGGCACATGTGTCCGGTCACAGATGATCCAGACCTACGTGGAACATATCGAGAGATCCAAGATGCAGCAAGTGGGGGGAAACAGCCAAACCGAGGGCAGCCTGCCGGGGAGGAGGTAAGGCGGGAAGCGGGCGGCAGCGGCCTCTGGTGGCCCGTCATCCCCGGGGGGCTCTGGGCTGGAGGGGGGCTTTGGGGAGCTGCGTCCGCCTGTCCAGGAGAGGGGTCGGATCGGAGTGTGTGCCGGAGCGGGAACGTGTGTGCACCTGTGCCGGGCAGGGCCCTCTGCTGGCCGCGAGCAGCCACGAAGGCCTGGGGAAAATGGGTGGTCCCCCCCCCCCGTCATCTCAGATCCCTTGTTTGTGGGTTCACCCGCTCGCTCAAGTTTGTGGCCTCGACATCAGCCCTCCTGGGGCTTCTGTGGTCACGTGCGGGCAGGTGCAGAGACACCCGCGCGTGGCAGCGGGAGGGGCGGTGCCAGGTGCGCAGGACGCGGGCGCGCCAGGGCCATCGGGTGAGGTCGGAAGCCCAGCTCCAGCCCCCGTCCTTGGGGCCACGTCGGGCAACTCACCACACGCTTGCGCACCTCGCTTTCTCCTTTGCAGAATGCAGCAGGTGTCACCCAGCCGCAGGATTCGGGAATCAAGGTTCTGATTTCTGTGAGACGTGGGTCTCTGTGCGGGAGCTACGGCTCCTTACCCACCGATCCCGGGCTGTCCTGCCTCTAGGCCTTGACTGGCTGGAGTCACGAGAACTGGGGAGGAGGCGGGGCCGCCAGGCAACCCTCTGTACAGCCATTCTGGCTGCGGGCTAGAGCGACACCCCCAGACGCTGGGCCCTCGCTGGTCTGCTCCAGGAGCTCCGCGGCTCTTACCTGCAGGGAGGGGGGCTGAGCTGCACCTTCTGAGCCTTCGGTCAGGGAAGGACTGGACCACGGTGTGCAAGGGGCAGACTGTCTACAGGCTTCTCCAGGGTGTTGCCAGCTTGTGGGACACCAAGGTCATCGACCTGGGCCTGGGCCTGGGGAGAGGGTACCGATGTCTCAAATCCCAGTAGGTAGGAGGAGGAGCCGGAGGCCCCACAAGCGAAGCAAAGCTCTTGGTCCCTTTGTAGCCATAGCCCCTCGTTCCTACAGACCAATGCCTGAGCGCTGTCACGCCCCGTCCCCGCAGAAGCCGTCTCCGGCCTGTCCATCGGCTGGTGTGCTGCGAAAACACAGGCTCAGGCCCTTAAATTGCGTGTCGCCAGCCACTGTCTGGGCCCAGGGGCAAAGCCCTTGCCTCTGTGTGCTCGAGGTGCCCGACTTGAAAACAGAAACACGGAGTGTGGTGCGAACGCCGGGCGGGACCTGGGAAGGTGGGGGGATGGCGGCACGCTTCCCGACAGTCCCAGGATTTTAGCGGACCCGTCCCTGCTGCACGTTCACGCCCTGGGCTGCTGGTGGTGACCCTGCATCTGCTTGGGGGGGTATGGACTGGGCAGTTTGGAGGACAGAACTCTGTGGTGTCACTCCTGAGTCGTGACCGCCTGAAGCGAGGGGAGTAACAGCCTCCCGGCTCCTGGCTCCGGAGTTTCTCTTGAGAGCACTGCGACCTGCTCGCCCCCTGCACTCGGAACTCGCCGGGAGGATTTCTGAGTGACTGCACGTGAATGCTGACCTGGGGAGACGGGGGCCTGCATTCTGGGGGGGTTGGGCAGGGCCCTCTGCGCTGGGGCTGCGGTGGCTGGGCAGTTACACATCCTTGATGAACGCTGGGCTTGCGGCCAGTTCCTGAGAGCGGCAGCATTTGGAACCTTTAGGCTGATTTCCTGCCACAGGCTCCCTTTAAGGCTGGAGCACCTCGAAGGTCATGAAGGAGAGCGCCCAGCGAGAAGGGCCTGGTTCTCCCAGAAGCCAGGGAGGTGGGCTGTCTGAACTCAGGACTTGTCTTAGGACCCTATGGCTAGCACCCTGGGGGCCTGGGGATGCCACAGAAACTGGTGTCCCCACAGCCCCAGGATGACATGGGCTCAGCCCAAACCAGAAGTTGCTTAGGCGCCAAAACTGGGCCCTGAGCTTCCCGGCCATTACTGGGGCTGTCCCTGGGGCCATGTCAGGCCTTGTTTCCTCCTGCCATGGAAGAGGGTCCATGAGTGCAACGGGGTCACTCTCTGTGGATGTCTCCCCGTGCACCGGAGACAGGACCTGGTCTGGGAGCCTGTGGTCCCCTGTGTCTTGGCCCTGAGGCAGTCTGGAGCAGACCCGGCCCCAGGCCCCTCAGTGCTCCCTGTGCTTGGAGTTAGGCTCCGGCCGGTTGTGGCTGTCACCCTTCTGCTGTCGGGACTCTCGCTCAAGAGGGGCTGGCTCAGGTCCCATCTGGGATCCGCTCAGAGGCTACGCAGCAGCTCTTGGAGCCGTGTGTGCTCTCCTCCCTCAGGGCACAGGTCTGTTCTACCTGCTGCCTGGACGTGCCCACTGGTCACTCCTGGGCGGGGTGGGCCTTCACCGCCTCCGGGGACGGCTGTCCTGGCGGGGCTTTTCTCCACACCCAGCCGAGGCCCACGAGAGCCCCTTCATTTGTAAAACGGACACAACGGATGCCTAGGAGAGGGAGGGGCTCTGGTCCAGATTCCCACGGAGGGCGCCCAAAGGCTGGGCGATCGGCGTGCTGTCCAGGCTCGCCGCACTCTGGTAATAGGCCTTCCCGGGCCAGAGCACCAACACGTGCGAGAGATTCCTGCCGCAGGAAGAAGGCACCTGGTCTGTCAGCTGACACCCTCTGAGGACATGGCCCGCCTCCACCGTGTCCCCTTGGCCATGAAGAGGAGCGTGGCTCTGTGGGGTGGCGGCCGGAGCAGCACTTGCCTGGGGCTGAGGGGTGGTGCTGTGGGTTCAGGCTGCCCCGTCGCCTTGCTGGCCCGCCCCCCGTGTGTGCCTCGCTCACTGGCCCACGGAGCCGGCCACCCGCTGGGACTCAGGCTCACGCCACCCCTGCAGCTGCTTCCCCGTGGCCCAGACGTTCTGGGGGCGCTCTGTGCGTGTCTGGCCGCCCCCCCGACGCTCGCCTGGGGAAGGCGGGCGGAAGTGGAGGAAGCAGGAGCCTTCTCCCGCCGTGCTGAGTGCTGGCCTCTGTCGCCGGCGCTGCTGCTTCTGTGGGTTACAGGAAGGCCGCCCCGCGTGCGGGCCTGCTTCCTTGGGTGTCCCCTGCCTTGCCACAGCTCTTTGGGGAGAAAAAAGTACGTGTGCCCCAGCTCCCTGGTTCAGTGTCCCCGGCTTCCGCCAGGGGCCTCATCCTTAGTGCCAGGATCCGCTGTCACCGCCAATCCCAGACGGGTTTTCCTTCACTCCTGGCCTGGTGTTCTCAATGCGTGTGTCTTTAGAAACCCTGGTTAGCGTGCGTGGGCCCACGAATGTGAGCGTGTGTGTGCCTGAGCACACATGTGTGCCGGGGCTCTCCGGAGACGACACTCGCCCACCGCCCTGTACTGAGTGTGTGTGCCAAGCCGTGGGCCGGCGGCTCAGTGGAGAGGTCACGTGTCTGAGTGTCCTGTGTCTGTCGTGTGCACATCTGCGTGTCTCCACGTGTGTCTGCGCGGAGCGGAACCCACTGCCGTGCACTCACCCTCCATGTGAGCGCGTGTGACCTGTGTCCCCTGACCTGTGCCTTCTAATGCTGTCTTCTCGTCTCGCCCGCTGTGCTGTTGCCGCTGTGTGCTGCCCTTGTGTCTGTCGCTGCCCTCCAGTCCTCGCCAGTCGTGGAGGAAAAGGTAAAGCCTGGCCAGCGTTCATGCTGCTGTGCGGGGCGCTCGGGGTGCCCTGGGGCTTGGGAGAGTCGGTCCTGCTGGTGGTTCTTACTTGTAGGCCCAGGGCTGGTCCTTGAACTGCTCGACAGTTTCTCTGCCTCAATATTACGGATCAAAGACACTCGATGTGGCTCTTAGAGGCCAGGCCGTGGAGACGGGCGAGACCCAGGTTCCCAAGACAGCCCCAGACTAGGTAGTGGCGCAGGGACCCCAGCCCGGCGAACATCCGTGGTCACAGGTCGGACCTCGGGCCCGAAGCCCTGGGCTGGCGCTGCAGGGAGGCGGCGGGCAGGGGTGGAGACCCGCACTCTGGCTTCGGACAGACCTGGGCCCGGAGCCGGCTGCGTGGCCGTGGTCCTTGCAGGCACCTTGACCTCTGTGGGCAGCGCAGTTCCCCCGGGCTGTAGCTTCTGGACAAGCATCGGCATCTCCCAAAGGAGCAGCAGCAGGAGTGCGATAAGAGACGCTGTGGCCGAGCTCTGGACAGGTGTAGGCCTCCAACGGCAGTGCCTGCACGTGCTCCCAGGGCTTGTGGCGCAGGATATGCATGGCTCTGTGAGGAACAGAGAGAGAAGATGAGACTCGATTCCTGGGGACGACAGCTGTTGCTTGGGGCCAAGGGCCCTGCTCTACATTTCTCCCACGGTGGGGCTGGGCCCCAGGAGAGGGGCTCCCGCACCGACAGTGGGAGCCCAATGAGGAAGAGTGGGCAAAGGACAGGCCTGGGGACCTCGGGGGAGAGACGCTGGGGTTGTGGAGGCTGGGCCCCTCCTCCAGGGACATGCTGACCACACGGCGGCTGGCGCCTTCCCAGACACCGGGGAGCGTGCAGGCTGGCGGCGGCCAGCAGCCTGAGTGGGCAGAGCCTCGGGCCTGCTGAGCTACGGATGCACCTGCAGACTCAGCTGAGACGTGCATGAGAGAGGACGTGTCCTCTGTTGCGGGACAAAGGCTGCATGTGAGGGGCCTATGATCGTCCACAGGAAACCAGCCTCCTGGTGGCCCGGGCCCCGACATGTGGAGGTGCCAGCGGCTCCAGTCTCTCGGGAGCACGCAGCTGCTGCTGTGGCTCCGTGCCTGCCGCACGCCAGCCCCCGAGACCGCGCAGCCCAGGCCCAGCTCCGTGGGAGGCAGCGTCTTGCCGAACAGGACACACCGGCCAGCCTTGGATGGGACGAGGCAGGACTCCAACCCAGACTCTGTGTTTTCTCCCTGCTTCAGCTCAGCCCCAGCCGGCCCCCAGAACCACACGGGGGCCCCAGCCAGAGGGCCCCCACTTCCCAGGGCTGTGCTTCAGGAAGCCGCCTGCCGGGCCATGGGCAGTTTTCGTGGGCGTGACCGCTCCCCTTCTCCGGTGCCTCAGGGACGCCGCCCACCTTCTCTCTGCAGACTGGTCCAGCCTCTGGGCCTGGCTGCCTGAGATTCCCAAGGAAGCGTCCACCGGTCCCCACACCGCAGTTGTGGGGGTCGAGCTCTGTGTGCGGGTCTCTGATGCTTGACCGTGACGGCTCTTAGCGGCACGGGCTGTGAGGTAGTTGGCCGGCTCTGGGGTGCGCCGCGTCCTTGTGGGGCAGCACAGGGAGCTGGCCTGGCTGCACACCTGCTGGCGCCCACGCTGAAGGGAGCGTCTCCTGGGGGACCAAGCCCAGCAGGCGACCTGCCACTCCCCGTCTCCTGGCGCGCCTTTGAAACACACCCCTCTGGGGTTCCTGGGGTCCCCGATGACCGGGAAGAAATGCATGGAGCAGGAGAAAGGGGGCCCCGTGGGCTGTAAAGGACACGACACCCACAGAAGGATGGGGCCCTCTTTCCTCTGTACGTCTGTGCTGATGATGTACACCGAGAGCTCACAAAGGAGCAGTGCAGGGTTCAGGTGGGGGCAGAGAGCAAAGAGCCGAGCGGAAGGGTTGGTTCCTCCTGCCCAGTGCCAGGAGGCAGAAGCTGGGCCGATGGCCACCCAGAGGCAGGTGTGGGCTACGCATGGGAAAGACCGTCACGGTGGACGTCGCCGCTCAGGAGCGCTCTGTGCCGGCCGCAATGCTGAGGGGGCTGTGCTGGTGCTGCCGTGGGAGTTTTTAGCCTGTAGGGTGGCTCTCTGTGGCAGCAAGCTAACTAAAGACAACGGCACTGAAGACAGTGCACCCAAGAGGAGGGGCCCCTTAGGCCCGCAGAGCAGCTGAGGGGCCCTGAAACACGGGCACAGCTTTGGTGACATGGGACCCATAGCTCCGGGTACAGTGGCCCCCGTGCAGGCCGGGCTACCCTGGAGCTCACGCCCCGCCCCGCACGCCTGGCCCTGATCCCGAGTGGTTCGGTCTGCGGGGCCGGTCCCCCCGTGTCCAGAGAGCCTCCAGTCCTCCATGTGGGAGCCCCATGTAACATCCGCTTTCTTCTTCTCTCCCTCACATTTCAGCAGGAAGGAGCGCCCCACCTCTCTGAATGTCTTCCCCCTGGCCGACGGCATGGTACGTGCACAGATGGGGGGCAAGCTCGTGCCTGCGGGGGACCACTGGCACCTGAGTGACCTCGGCCAGTTCAGCTCCAGCTACCAGGTTTTGTAGTCGTGCCGTGGAGTGAGGGTCCCTCCCTGTCACCCATGCTCATTCAGGAAGCGTCTTTGTGTACAACCCTTTGCAGCTCCCCTGCCCCCGCCCAGGGTAGTGGGGCTATGTGGAGGTGTACCAGCTCCGGGGGAGAGCACCGGCTTGGGAGGTCCAAGTCTTGGACGGGGCCTCTGCAGCCAGGGTGCACCCGTCTGCTCCGGCCGAGCGAGCCTCTGCTCTAGGGCACAAGCATGTCTACCCCCAGACCCCCCCAAGGCACCAGCCCTGAGGCCAGCCTGGGCTCCAGCCCAGAAGGTCTTGTAGGCTGGTGTCTGAAGTCTGCGCTTCTGCTGGGAGAGGGTAGGGTCAGCATCCCTGCTCTAGATGCTCCTCCCTGCCTGTCCGTGCTAATGACCGCTGGGTCTCTAAGTCCCAGGACGTGGCCGTCCCGGGTGTGTGTGGCTAACCAGGGAATGTGTCCCTCAGTGAGGCCCCCCTCAGAAAGCCAGGAGCAGGGACTCTGCCTGGCCTGCCGCCCGCTCAGGGCCCATGGTCACTTGCGGCGAGTGTTGGTCTGGGAGCTGAGCCCTGCCTTCGCCAGACAGGCCCTGGTCATGTCACCAGGTAAGGATAACACTCTTGGGGCTAGAGGAAGCGACCCCAGGCCTGGGGCACTTCCCATAGGGGCTGTGGGAGGTCACCTGCGGAAGGCAAAGCACCTGGGACTCCGGACCTGGGCCAGCCGGCGGATGTGGGGCTGGGCCTTCTCCTGAAGCTTCCTCCTGCTGCAGCTTGTGGCTGATCGTCCCTCTGTCCCTGGGTGTCCAGCCTGCCTGCCAGAGTCGGCTTCAAGCTGCCCACCATGGGAGATAGTGACCCCACTCACTTCAGCTTCGGTTCCAGACCTGGGCATGTCTCTGCGACCTCTGACCCAGGCGCTCACCGACCCCCGTTATAGGCTGTCCTGGCCGTGTGGGGTCCAGCCTGTGGCTGGGGCTCCGGTGCCCAGGGAAGCCGTGGGGGCTGCTGAGGCCGGGGCCCGGGAGCTGGGGCTCCTGCCCGCGGCCAGGCCGGCTTTCTTCCCGCGTCTCTCCTGCCGCGTCACCCGAAGCGCTCTTGCTTTTCAACCCGCTGTTTTCTGTTTCAGTTTGTGCGTGTGTTCGGTTTTTTTTTTTCAGTCACGTTTACGTTCTTTTATTTCATGTTTTAGATTTTAAGGTCTTTCTAATTTCTTCATTTTTTTTTGTTTTGTTTTGTTTTGTTTTTTGTTTTTATGTGCTGTGTTTTCAGTGTTTTAAGCAAACAGTTGTGGCACTCATGGTGAGGAATGGCCGCTAAGAGTTTGGGCCCTTTGCATTTGGAGGTCACTGCCACACCTTGGTGTTTAGGAGGTTGAGAGGTTTGCTGCTAGGTAAGTGGTGGCCAGGGGAGCGCCCTGTGGGTAGATGGCGGCCTGTAGGGTCAGGGAGAGCCAGGGACTGGGGGAGGCCAGGCTGCGCTGCACGGTTCCCCTCGGTGACTTCTGGGGTCAAGGAGGTCCACTGAGAACCCGCAGACCCGAGTTGGCCAGGCACAGGCCGGCGGGAACCACGTCCTTGCGGAAGGTGGTCTAGAAAGCGCGTGCTTCTGAGCAGCGTGGACTCGCATCGTTGGCCTCCCCTGGTCCTCGCCAGACTTTCCCAGGCCTCTGGTCTCCTGTGGCCATTTCTCCTCAAGTGCTGGCAGCAGAGGCGTCCCTTGCCTGTAGGACACCCGGGAGCCTCTGCCACATGGGGTGGACAGACACTGGGGCAGCTCCCTCACAGAGGCTCTCAGGAAAGCACTTTTCCTTCTCAAGTCAGCCTTAAGCTGTAGAATCCAGGTAGAAAATGCTTGTACCAGGGAGCTTCCAGGGAGAGAGGCACAGGCTGTCCTGCGGGGCACAGTGCCTTTGCACATCAGCGATCTGGGCCAGTGGTCCTCAGCTGTGGAGGTCGTCCGGTGGCCTGCAGGACAGTGAGCAGACACTCCCCACCTCCACACGTCCCCGTTCGTGACAGCCACAGGTGTTCCCCCGACACCGCCAAGCATCCCCTGGGGATATGGCGGGCCCGGTTGTGGAACAGTGAGAGTCCTGGCAGAGAAGTGTGAGGCGCGGTTAGACAAAGCCCGACTGGCTGTCCCAGGTCCTGGCCTGATGCTGACCACGCGGGTCAGGAAGTGGCAGGTGTCAGGGATTCCCAGCTATCTCTGCCTCCCGGGCCCCCATAGGCAGCCACGGGAGCCTGGTCAGCCCTTCCCAGTGAAGGTGAGGGTAGGTTGGTCCCAGCGTATGTCCAGCTTTACAGAAAGGGCTGGACACCCCCTGCCATCAGCTCCCCCCAGGCAAGACAGAGCTCCCAGAAGCACTGTTTCTGTGGAAACCACGTGACCCAGTGCTGTGGGCCCGTGGGGTGTGCACCGGGAGCAGCAGCCCCTCCTGAAGCCATGCCCCTTCTCTGCACCCCGAGAGGGCAGCAGGGTGTGCGGGGGCTGCTGCCCACTGAGGACCGAGTCGGGGTGAGTCGGGACATCAGTGTTAGTAGACGAGTGGGCCGGTTCACGGGTTCTGTCCACCGCTGCTCGAGGAAGGACTGTGGGAGAAGATGGCTTTGCTTCCTGTGCTGTCCTCACGAACACAGAATGTGCTCTCTCCAGGGAGGTTCTGATTTTTGTTCTTTTGTTTGTTTGTTTGTTTCTTTATTTTTTTTAAAGACTTTGATTTTTTTTTTTTTTTTTTTTTAAGTAATTTCCACACCCAGCACGGGGCTCGAGCTCACGACCCCGAGATCAAGAGTCGTGCGCTCCACCGTCGGAGCCAGCCAGGCGCCCCCGCAGGGAGCTACTTAAGGTCAACAGCTGATTGCGGGTTCTCATAATCTCGCCTCCCTTGGAGTGCTTGGAGGAGGACCCATTCCCTGGAAGTGGGACTCCAGCTTGACCGCATATACGTAGATGCACAGGGCAGGCCTTGAGGTCTACTTGAGCCTTGGGGGTTAAGAATTACACATTTCCTGGTGTCTATGCTCGGGAGGTTGGCGCCCCTTCCCAGACTGGGCCCAGCGCGGGGAGCAGGAGACGGCAGCAGCTGGCCACGGCCGGGACGGCCTGATCGGAAGGCGCGCTCGGTCTCCTCCCTGGTCCCCGTGCAGAGCCCTTGGCCCCGCCCCGGGCTGCCCCTCGTTTGTGACCACCCCCGGCTGCAAAGGGTTGCTTGCCGTGTCTGTGTAGCTTCATGTTCATCACATGCGGCATCGGCGGGCCGTCCCGGGGAGCGGGCAAGCTGAGGGCCCCAAGCCAAGCCCTTTCCGTAAGGAGACTGTGGCAGCCAAAGAGCCCGCGGCAGCGGCCGAGCGGGCCCAGGCAGTGGGCCGGAGAGGGCAGCGGGGCTCCTCCTGTGCCCTCCAGTCCCGGCTCAGGATGCTGTATTACCGTGGCTAGAGCAGCCTAGTGAGGAGGCCTCATGGAGATGGCCGAGGCCCCTGCTGACCCTGCACGGTGTGGGTCACCGGGAGCCTCGGGGGCGGCCGACCCACATGGCGAGCTTCTCCCTTCTTGTGTTTGGCCCTAGTGTCCACAGGATGATATGTCCGAGTCAGGCCAGTCTTCGGCGGCTGCCACACCCAGTACCACCGGCACCAAGTCCAACACTCCCACGTCCTCTGTGCCCTCGGCCGCGGTCACACCGCTCAACGAGAGCCTGCAGCCCCTGGGGGACTACGGCGCCGGCACGAAGGGCAGCAAGCGTGCGCGGGAGAAGCGCAACAGCCGCAACATGGAGGTCCAGGTCACGCAGGAGATGCGGAACGTCAGCATAGGTGCTGGGCCGGCGGCGGGCTTCTGGGGCTGCGGTGGGGAGCGCTCATCCACCTGCCCCTGCTGCCCCGCCCCATTGTCCCCGCCCCCTGCTGCTCTGCCCCCCACGGTCCCCCCCCCACCCCGGGTTTCCCTTCCAAATACGGATATTTGGATCTTCGTTTGGGCAGATATATCAGTCCCCTCAGGCCACAGTAACAAAACAGCACAGACCAGGTGGTTTAAGCCACAGACACTTGCTTTCGCACAGTCCTGGAGCCCAGGAGTGAGCGATCTAGGTGTCTGGGTGTCGGGGCTGGCTCCCCTCGATGCTCGCTCCTGGCTGTGCATAGGGCCTGCGTCCCCAGCCCTTCCTCTCATGAGGGCACAGATGTCAGATGGAGTCAGGGTCCGCCTGTGTGGCCTTATTTGACCCGCTACCTCCTTAAAGGCCCCATCCCAAATGCAGTCCCACACTGGGGCTATGACTTCAACACGTGGATTTGGGGTCACACTTGGCCTCTGGCAGTGCACCCCATCCTCCCGCAGACTACTCAGTAGAGGAGGGGGGAGGAGAAGAGGACATTTGGTGTGTTCATCGGAGGTCATGAGAAAGAGCCGTGGTTCCGGGGCATGGGCCCCAGCTGGCCACCAGCCAGGGAGGAGCCCTTTCCTGAAGGTCCCTGGCTGGCGGTGGTCCAGTGTGGGGTGTCCAGACATGGGGCCAGTGGGTGGGCGTCCCCCCAACCCTGGGGTTCCCGTGTGTCCCCCAGGCATGGGCAGCAGTGATGAGTGGTCTGATGTTCAAGACATCATCGAGTCCACCCCAGAGCTGGACATGAGTCGGGAGCCCCGCCTTGACCGCATGGGCAACAGGTAGTCACTGGGTCTGGCCAGTAGGGTGGGCTCCATGTTTACCGTGGGCATTGGGCCTTCGGCAAAGGTGTCCCCTGTAGCCTTGCACAAGCAGCGTTGGCACGAGTGGCCCCATGGGCGGTGTTGGAGGCCCCCGCACACGGCCGGTGCTCGCCGGCCCTCAGCCTGAGCTCCCGGCTGTGCGTCCTCACAGCCCAACCCAGGGGATCGTGAACAAGGCTTTTGGCATCAACACGGACTCCTTGTACCACGAGCTGTCGACTGCGGGATCGGAGGTCATCGGGGACGTGGATGAAGGAGCCGACCTGCTAGGTAAGCCCAAGCCCCCCCCGGGACCCCAGCGCCTGGAATTTGTCTTTGTTTCTCTAGCTGTAGCGGAAGCAGTGTCTCTGTCAGCCGTGAGCCAGGAGCTTCTCACGGTTTTGTCGAGATGTATCATAAACGTACATCATCATAAAACATACCCACGTAAAGCATGAAGTTCTGTGGGTTTTAGAGTTCACACAGAGCTATGTTACTTCCTAATTTTAGAAGCTTCTATCTCTGAAAATGAAACCGTGCCCTTGAGCGCTCAGCCTAGGTAGTGCTCTAGTAGTTCTCCTCAAAGGAAACGCCTGGACAGGGTCACTGTCTGCGAGCCCGTGGTCAGCCCTGGAAGGCCCTGCCCAGGTGTCGGAAATGGATGCAGAGACAGTCCCCCATGTAGACTCACTCCTGGTCCTCTTCCCTGTCCGGGGATGGGCGTCTGGCACCCCGGACGTCTGCTGGCAGCGCCCCGAGGCCCTCAGCACTGCAGGCGGGAAATCGGGTGCTCTCAGCGGCATGACTGTGTCCCGAGGCCCGGCTGCAGGGCAGGAGCTCCGGGACCCTAGAGCTGCACTGGGCCCCTGCCTCCCAGCGAGGTTGGCTGTGGGACAGAAGGTGGCTGTGTTGTCAGGGGACCAGTGGTTCTGTTTCGTCCTCTTCCCACACCATGTCCGTGGAGGCGGCTCACGGGGACGGGTGCTCCTCCCTTCCCTCGGCTCGGGCGGGGGCTGCAGCTGGGGCCAGGGCCGCCGCGTCAGTGAGGGGAGGTGCCGATTCCACCGGGGTGGGGGGGCACGTGAGGCCGTCTGCAGGCACTGTGGCCCGGACACGGCCGCCTCCTGCCCAAGGGGGCAGGGCTGCCGCCATCTGGGACTCTGCTGCCGGCCTTCCCGCTGCCGGCCCTCTCCTGTGATTAACACTGGGGACCGTTTGCCGTCGGGGACTTGAGGGCACTTGCGGAGTGTGTCTGTGTCCCGCTCAGCTGCTCTGTGTGGACGGCACCGTCTTGGTGGCTCGGCTGGGCTTCCAGCGGCAGACGCGGCCAGGCCTGAGCCCACGAGGGAAGGGCGCCAACAGGCGTTTTCTGTCGGGCACACTCTCGCTTTCTTTGCCTTAGGGCTTTGCCGGGTCGATTGCCTAACTTGGGGCGTGGGGATCTCCCAGGAACGCAGTTCCCCATGGCGCCAGCGCCAGCAATGTCTTGGGCCCAAAATGGAAGTTTTTTCCAGATAGTTTTTAAATTGTGGCGGAAAACACGTAATATGAAATTTACCTTCTCGCTGACGTTTGAGCGTACCGTTCTGTGTGATCCGGACGTCGGCCCTCGCTCGTGAGGCCAGGGGAAAGGGCAGGAGGAGGCCCGCCTTCGGCAGTGTGTTTCTCGTGAGATTTTTCTCCTAAGTGTAATAAAAACATTTATTTAAAAATAAACAAACTATTAACATTGAGAAAAAGTTACGTAGGGGAAATCACATTTAATATTGTGACACCCTGGCACTCTCCTTTACGGGCCTCAGGTAACCCTACATACGTTCTAGTTTTTGCTTTTGGAAAAGCAGTATGTGCTTCTAATAGTACTCAAATGTCAGAGACTGCCAACAGAGTAAAACCATGCGACCCCACGCCACTGCCGTGACGTCTGTTGTGACATGTCGGGGCACCTTTCCGCCCACCAGGGCGCACACGGTTCGTGGGCTGTGGGGGTCAGCTGGGCGCTGGCACCATTCCCCCGACCCAGTGGTATCCTCCACACGTGTCCCTTCACGGGACTGTAAGTTCTAAATTCCTCCACTCTCCTGGGCCTGAGTACTGCTGTGTGGCCATTGCTGTCGTAGATCCTGCGGTAGAAGCGTGTGCCCACCCTTCTGATGGCTTCTTTATGACAGATTTCTAGAGTGGGAGCCTCAGGGTAAAGGTGTGGGCTCCCGGGAATGGCCGCACACTGCTTTCCCGACGGGGCTCTGCCCGACCTTGCGCTGGCTGGGCGCAGGCGCTGACCCGCTGGGCTGGGGGTGGCCCGGGAGGGAACGTGCCTCAGCAGGGTTCCCACGGTGGGAGGAGGACGTGGTGGGTAGCCGTGCGTGCCGTGTGTTCACGACGGAGCACCGTTCTGCTGGGGCCCGCTGTGGAGGCTGTGCGGGTGAGAGGGCAGCACCCAGCAGGCCGCCGTGTGCTGGTGAGCGTTTGAGGACTTGATGAGCGATGACAGCCCTCTCCCTCGGAAGACACAGGCACCCAGCAGCGGAAGACACAGGCACCCAGCAGCTTGCATGTCCATGCCGGGCTCTGTAGGCCCAGCCTCACACGCCTGTTCCTGGCCATAGGTGGCTGGAGGCATCCCGTGGTGTGCTCAGGGGTGGGAAATGGAGTGTCCAGGAGGGGGCAGAGCTAGAGCCCGCCGGACCTTGCTCTGTGGCCGGTCTCCTCACGACAAGGTTCCACCCCGCAACATGGTCATGGGAAGAGTCCCCAGCATTGGACATGCACAGCCACCATTCATCTGGGGTAGCACTGTTGCCCGTGTGTTATGGAGGAAGAAACCAGGTCAGGGAGGGCGGGATGAGCAGCAGAGTCAGGACCCAAAGCAGGTCGGACATAGAGCGGCAGCCCCGACTGACCACCCGCTCTGCCTTTCGTCGCAGCTCTGTTGGCATGGGACACGCCGTACAGTTGGCCTGCTCAAGGTGCACGGCCCCGTGTCTTGGAACACGTGGAGCAAATTCCGAGTCAAGTGACCATCATTACGTTAGAAGACATTTCACCAGTAGAGGAGCCTCCTGCCCCCAGCCCCTGGCGGCCACTCCCCTGCTTCCCATTCTGCACAGCAGCCCCCTCTGAGCGTCTCATACCCGTGGTCCTTCTCCACGTGGCCTCTTTCCTCGAGCGTGATGCCTTGAGGTTTGCGTGTGTTGTGGAAGGTGTCAGAGTCGCGTTCCTTCTTATGGCTGAGGCTGGCATGTTGCCTGCTTAGGGCACACGTCACGTATCCATTTGTCCACGGATGGCCGCATGGGTCATTTCCACTCTCGGCCACTGTGGCCGATGCTTCCGCTATGCTTTTGCTTCCTCACGTGGTTCTACAGGATTACCGGTGCTAAGCAGCCTCCTCGCTGCCCGGTGGCTCTGGGTAGCCTGCCTGTTGGTCCCTACCATTGGCCACAGTCTCCCGCCTTGCCCTGCGGCTCCAGGCCATGGGGCTATCCCCTCCCTCCCATCTTCAGGGCTGTGGGGTCTTCTGGCATCACTCCAGATGCCACTGACCTAGAGAAACTGCATCGATGGTGATGGCAGGAAACGGGACAATAGGCAGTGCTTGTCAGTGAGCTTGACCTGCAGGCCACGGGGTCATGACTCCCAGGCAGATGTAGGACAGCTCCTAGAAGGGAGGTGGTGTCTGGTGAATGTCCTGGGGTCACTTCCCTAGAACAGAGAGTGCCTGTTGTGACCTTCTCGCGAGAAGACCTAACCTACGCATCTGCTGGGTCTTTGTTCTGAGAAAGCGGAAATCAGAATCCTTCCATCATCGAGTGACGGGTCGTGATTCACTGCGCGCTCAGCATGTGTCAATGTCCGTGGCCACCTTGGGCACTGCTTCACTCTGGCTACAGTGAGCCCCCATTCTTGGGAGTAGAGGAGCCTGCCAGAGCCTCAGGCACGACAGGCACCTGCCAGGCCGGCAGCACCAAGGGGTTAGGAGGGATTAGTGCCGTGCACTCTGCTGGCAGGGAGCCGAGCAGAGGAGCCCACCCGTCTTCTAGCAACGTGGAGGGAGGAGGTGGCCTCAGCTGCGGTCCCCTCACCGAGCGCCCGTTCCCGTCTGCCAGTGTACGCCATCAGAATGGGAGTCCCAATCCCCCAGCACCGTGTGTCTTTCTGAAGACAGCCGTCGGAGAGCTGGGTACCCGACCTGACCCAGTGGGGCTGCTACACGGAGAAGCCTGGGGCCGGCAGGGGCTCTGGTAGTCTCCATTCTGTGGCTGTTTTTGCCATGGAAAGGTCCTGTGGTCCCAGAAACGCAGCGGTGCCCTTGGCTCGGCTGAGGGGGGCACCCTTCAGCACTCTGGGTGTCTATTCAGGCCGCCCTTGCACCTCTCCCCATTTGGACCGTGAATTCCAGTAGCAGGAGAGCAGGGAAGAGACCCTGCGGAGGCAGGTCTCCTTGTGTCTCACTCAGCTCCCACCGCGGCTTGCCAGATGCACCGTGGTTGGAGAGATCTCCGGGAAAGCAAGGCCTTGCTACCAGTCCAAGGAGGACAGGCTGTTGAACGTGAAGCCTCGTCCAGTCCCAGAGGCACCTCCCTGCGACAGTGTGCCCCTTGGAGCCAGCGTAACTGGGGAGTAAGGGAATCCGTGCTTGGTGACCACTCGGTGAGGGCTGGGGAGACCGTGGGCCCCCTTCACAAGTGAGGGAGCTCAAGAGAAGCCAGGCAACTCGACTTAGAACCTGACGGACGGCACAGGCTGGCTGTGTGCTCTCTGCGGTGCTGTGCTCACGTCACAGGTCCCGCCCACGTGGCAGCCAAACCCAGAACGTGTGTAGAAATAACCTTGAGAAAGTCACAAACCTGTGTGAACAGAATTGGGAAACACGACCAAAGAGCAGGAAAGAGGTCTCGAAAACCAAGACCCGCAGGCCAAGCTGCGTGAGCCTCCCGTGACTCGCAGAGCAGCCCGTGGTGCCGGCGTAAATTCACTTTATGGATAGAGTCTGAAGTTCATCCAGGAGAGCAAACGTGAGAGTAGCCCAGAAATTTCTGAGAAAGAACCAGCTTGCAGGGTTGCCCGATGTTCTAAGCACAAAAGCTTCCATGCAGGTGGGACCAGCGACAGCCCCGCCGGGCCCTGTGAGTTCCTGGTGAGAGCGGGAGCCGTTGTGGGGACTTGGGTAGGACAGACGCAGCACTCAAAGCCGCTGGAAATATGGTAGATTCGTGGAGAAGAAGTCTGGTCCCCACCTTTGTACACAGACTTCTAGTTGGATTGAAGATCTGAACATAGAAGTGTGAGGTCGCAGAGCTGGAAGAGAGGTGGAGATTATGTTCCTGATCTGGGCCCCCCCTGTGGCCGTGGCTGCAGAGGAAAACACAGACCGGTGGGAGGCGAGCTACTTAAGAAAGATACATTGTTTCCCACCCACGTGATCTCCAGCCTTAACAGAAGTGGCCAACAATAGGGTGAGGGTTGGGTAAAAGGGGATTCACTGAAGATACCAACAAACGTACCTAAAGGATGCTCAAACTTCAAGAACAATCCGGAACTGAAAAGAGGACATGGAGATAACTGCTCCGAAGATCCGCACAAACGCAGCGGGTAATGCCGTGCCCCACGGCCAGGAGGTGGTGGTGTGAGGCCGCGGCGGGGTGCAGCCTGGCCGCTGGCTGGGGTCTCCGGGGTGGCCGCCGTTTTCTCCGGGGGGTGGGGGGGTGGGCAGAGGGTCGGGGAAACGGAGCACCTCGAGCGGGAGCATGGCTAGCCTGGTCGTGATTTTGCTCTTGAAATGCCAGTGTTGATCCAGAAGGAGTTCCCAGGAGACGAGCTGTTGATGGCGGCTGCCCTGGGAAGGAGCAGGGACGAGGGCATATCCGCCTCTGACCCAGGGCGCCTGTTTCTTGTTTAAATTCCGACACCAAACTATATACGTTGGTGTTTAAGTCAGGTGACTTTATACTATTGGCTTCTTTGGGAAGTGACCGCAGAGCGGTAGTGTTGTGGCCTGTCCCCAGCTGGGCAGCACAGAGGAGTTTGGACCCCAGTGAGGAAGGCACTGCCAGCCCCACACGCCTGCCGCCCCTGCTGCCTGCCCTCCCTCTCCCTCCCTGTCAGCCAGCCAGACCTGCTTCCTTTTGTCGTTGGGCGGCTCTCCCTGAGGTCGTGCCCTTCCTGAAGGACGCTTGGGCTGGAGCCTGTAAGGCCAAGCTCACGCACTCTAGGGCAGGGGAGGCGTCTTGAGCCTGGACACCCTGGGCATACTGCCCCACCCACCGACCCACGCACGCACACACCCCACGCACACGTGCACACACACACACCTGTACCCACACATGTACATGCACATGCATGCGCTTGCCCCACGCGTGCACATGCATACCTTACACGCGTGTGCGTGCACACACACACTCCCTCCCCTTCCCAGGTGTCAGCTGCAGAGACATCGCCCTCCCGAGGGCTGAGCAGGTGTGGGGCCCGGTGTTCTGGGTCCCTGTCTTCCTGTAGGGTTGCCATCCCCAGTGGGATTTACCACCCATGGGCCCGGTGACATCTGCTTGTACTCCTTCACGCCTTTCAATGTGGAGATGGCTGTTCAGCATTGTTTTTTGTTTTTTTTTTTTAAATATCTATTTTGTTGGTTCCAGTCGCCAACTGACCTTTGTCGCTTCCTTCCCCCCCGCCCTCGTCTCTCTCTGCTTCTCGGGACATGGCCCCAGGGGAGTTCTCAGGTGCGTATCTCTCCCGTCTGTCTGTCTGCGTCCCCCTCTGCCCACGGTAGCGTCCAGCTGGAGTGGGTCGGTGTCCTTGGGACACTCCCTGCTGCCATCCAGTCTCCGCTGGCTGTGCAGCCTGTCCCCTCCTGGTTCCTTTCCAGGCCACTAATACACACGTGCTTTTGCTCCCCAGCTCCCCTGCCGCTCGGAAGCTTACTTTGGTTTGCTCCACTACTTCCCACTGACAGTGGCCTTGACCCCGTCCTTTCCAAGGCCGGCCGTCCCCCAGTGCCATTTCCTAAGGCTCTATGGAGCCATCAGAAGCATGGGACAGTTCGGATGGGACCGCAGACCCAGTTGCGTGTTGTCTCCCCTCTGTCACATGTACCCCAGAAGTCAGGGGTCCTCTTCCCACACGGCAGAGGACTCAGTTCCTGCTTTCTCCCTCTCCTCCCAGCAGGAGAGCCCGAGCCCACCCACATGCACCCACCTAGTGTGCTAAAGCCATGCTGGCTCGCTGGGCGCCACTCTCCCTCATTTGCAGACACGCGCCCCTAACCCCTGCCCTTCCCGGCTCAGGGCTTGGGAGCACTGCTGACCCTCCACCTCACCACCCAGGTTCAGGCCTGGTGGTTTTTCCAGGAGGAGGAGCTGGCTCCATGCATCTCCTACCCCTCCATCCCGCTCCAGGGCGCACCCCAAACCCGGAGACCAGGAGCCCGAGTGGGCCACCCCCCTGCTGCTCACACAGGCTTAATGCGCTTCTTTTTTCTCCCCTCCTTCCGTCTCCCTGCCGCCCCGGCCGCCCGGCTCCCGTGGGACTGGGATGGCTCTCCTAGTGCACCATGATTTCTTTGGTAAGGCCAAGGCCCCATTTCAGTTTGCTTCTCCTGTTCCTTCCTTCCTCTGTGGGCCTCACACCTTCCTGCTTTGCGAACTGGTCGCTTCGCTCTGCGTGGTGGGGCAGCGGTGGGGCCAGCAGGGGCCACAGGCTCTCCTGGCTCCTAGCCCTGGGGTGGGGGGGTTGGTTTCAAGTCCCGATTCCCCAGCGCCCTCCCTCAGAGCAGACCCTGGACAAGCCGAGGGGCAGGAGCGGAGACAGCAGTCAGAGCCCGTACCCGGCACACCGCTTGCATAGGTCTTGTCTCACCGTTGTCCTTGACAGGGGCGAGTGATCGGGAAGGATAGACCCTGGGCTCTCGGGGCGGTCTGCCATCACGGCTGAGTGCCCGTATTTCAGAGTTTTTGCGACATGCCTGCAGACAGCTTAGCGGTGGGGTCCGCCTTGGGGCTTGGTATAGAGGAGCTGGGGGGACCCCTCTGGGCACCAACCCCAGGGAGTGCGGTCCTCACTTCCACTCGCTCCCTCCCTGCTGCTGTGCCCCAGGGAGGCCACCTGCCCTCCTTGGCCCCGAGCTCTCTGCCGTCCTGTGCTGTCTTCTCTGTCCCCATCACCACGGTTCCAACCACCGCTGTCCTGGGGACAGCTATGAGAACGGTTTGCCTCACGAAGGCCTCAGAAACCACAGGGCTAGGGAGCTGCTGACAGGGGACAGAGACTGAGGCCACCCGGTGGGGCTGGTGTCAGCTGAGCCCTCCCATGGTACACAGATCTCCCGTGGATAGAGTGTGTGCAGGTCAGCCGGGGCTGTCGTGCCCATCCACACGGGGCCGTCCGGGGGCTACTCTGGGACTCCATCCCTGCCAGCTGCTGCCAGCTGAGAGCCCAGCTGAAGACCAGCAGAGGCCTCTCCCTGGGGTTTCCAGAGGCCAGCCCCATGGGCCTTGTCCCCTGCATCTGCCCCCCCAGGGCCGAGCCGCCCCTGGGGAGGAGGGCTGCTGCTGTGGGACAAGTGGAGTAGCGTCAGGGGCTGGCCTCAGACCCAGGGAGTACCTCTGTGCCTTTTGTTTCAGGAATGGGCAAGGAAGTGGGGAATCTGCTGCTGGAGAACTCCCAGCTTCTAGAAACCAAGTAAGAACACTCTTCTCCAGGGCACCTGGGGGGCTCTGTTGGTTAAGCCTCCCGCTCTTGATTTCGGGTCAGGTCATGATCTCAGGGTCCTGGGATCCAGCCCCACACTGGGCTCTGCACTGGGCATGGATTTTGCTTGGAATTCTCTTCCCCCGCCCCCACTACCCTCTCTCTGAAAAGAAAAAAACCCCAGAATGCTGTTTTCCCTCTGCGGGTACTGAGATAAACCGCTGCTCAGGGCCAGGGCCTCCCTGTAACAACGCTGGGAGGGCCCAGACCCACATGGCCCAGCTTGGCCCTCCAGGGTCACCACTCTGCCCCGCATTCTGCACTGCGGGGTCCCCGCTCAGACCCCCATGAGCCGGCAGGCCCCGTTGAGCCCCCCTCACACTATGTGCACAGCGGTTCACACGGACTTCTCGACTCTCTGCCTTCTCAAAGAAACGCTCTGAATGTGGTGAAAAATGACCTCATCGCCAAGGTGGACCAGCTGTCCGGGGAGCAGGAGGTGCTCAAAGGGGACTTGGAAGCCGCCAGGCAGGCCAAGCTCAGGCTGGAGGGCCGCGTCAAGGACCTGGAGGAAGAACTCAGGAGGTGAGCCAGGGCCTGGGGCTAGGCCCTGGGAGGAGGTGGTGGGGCTCCTGGAAGGGGCCGAGCTAGACCATGCCCCCAGTCCGGTCTCCCCTTTCCGGGCTCCCTCTGGAGGACACGCCCCCCAGCGGCTCCCCCCTGGCCCTCCTCCCTCAGCCTGCCCCTCCCCCAGTTCCAGCTCTCGGTGGAGCGGCCAGGGCCCAGCTGCCCCTCTTCCCCGCATCCCCGCCCCGCTCCGCATCGTCCGCCTGCCCCCTCGTCTCCCTTAGGAGGAAGCTGCCTTCGTAGGTTCATTCAGGAGGAGGGGGTTCTGGGTTCTGGAAAGTTCTGGGTCCCCTTCCCAGCACTTGGCACTTTTGTTGCAGCCTGATGCTTCCCGTGGGGGTGCCTGTGGCTCCAGACTGGAAAGGGGAGGTGTCACGGAGGGGGCCTGTGGGGGCGGCAGACCTGCCTGGGGCTGGCCGGCTGGCTGCGCCTTCCCCATTCCCCAAAGCCCTGGTCCTCTGCTGGGGCCGCCACGGCTCATTTGAGCAGGGCTTTGGGCCGCTGGTCCGCCAGGGCCCGAGCCCAGCGGGGCCTCCCCGCTCCCCCCCGCCACAATTCCCTCCTGGTCCTGCAGAGTGAAGTCCGAGGCCATCGTTGCCCGGCGTGAGCCCAAAGAGGAGGTGGAGGATGTAAGCGGCTATCTCTGTACAGAATTGGTATATTCCACTATTAACCTGCGGGCGAGGGGGGCGGGCCGCGGGGTGGGGCTCGGGGCCCTCCTCACCCCTTCTGTGTCCTCTCCTCCACTCTTTCCTGGTGGGAACCCGTGTTCAGCCTTAGGGGCCCACCCCGCCCCCCAAGTCCAAGGACGGTCCTGAGGCGAGCCCGCTACTCCTTGGGGGTTCGTAACTAACTGTTGCAGGGAAGGCAGAGGAGATGACGTGTCGGGCCTTTGCCCTCACCCCTGTGGACCCCCTTCTGGCCAGGGTCTGGCGACTGGGCTGCCTGCCTTCCGCAGAGGGCAGGGCCGGGTCCTCGGCCTGAGGTGGACAGGGGACGCGGCACACTGCTCAGTAGCTCGGTTACTTTTGGGGGCACGTGATGTATGTGTCAGAGTGCCGGCCACGTGTTCCCTCAGCCCGTCCTGCACAGCCCCTACCTCTGAGCACCTTAGAAGAGACCCAGAGGCACCTGGCCCTCCTTGCCTGGGGCTGGGGGCTGATGCTCACTCGCCTGGCGGCCCCCTGGGGTGCCTCAGCCCCCCCGGCCAGCCTGCAGCTTCACGGAGCAGACTGGGTCCTGCCCCCGCACTCCCAGCTGGCAGACCCCACACGGATCTGCCGACACCACCAGCGTCCCCCTCGGACACAGTGCCCCCCGGTCCCGCTCGCTGGACCCTCTTCCTCTGGTGCCCCTGGGGACCAATGTCACCTGTCCGTGTTGACTGGAGGCATTTGGGATCGCCATGGGGTCCAGTGGCTTGTGTCAGCCTCCTCGAGTGTGTCATGTGACCTAGAAAGGTTCCCCTTGGGGGATGGGTAGGTTGCCCCCATACCCACCCCACCACGTTTGCCTGAGGAGGCCCCGGAGAGGAAGGGCGCCAGCTGCCCGCCGGCTGAGCGGCTGTGCCCCCCGCAGGACAAGGTCCCCCTGGCGCAGCGTCGCCGCTTCACGCGGGTGGAGATGGCCCGTGTGCTCATGGAGCGCAACCAGTACAAGGAGAGGCTGATGGAGCTCCAGGAAGCCGTGCGGTGGACCGAGATGATCAGGTGGGCCCCTCGGCCCCCTCGGGTGCCCGGCCTTGAGCCCTGGTCCCCACGGCAGGCCCTGAGGAACGGAATGCGGCAGATCCCTCCCCGCCTCCCTCTCCCGCAGAAGGACCGGAAGGGGGGCTGGTGGGAGCCCATGCGGGGCTCTGAGCCGGCAAGGGCCTTGGCTGGGCTGGAGCCGGCCTGGTGTGCCGAGACCCTTCTGGGAAGCTGTGACTGACCCCCTGGGAGCCCCTCCTCCCTGAGGCCAACTCCCCGTGTGCCCGGGGGGGGCTCCCCAGCACCCGGTCCCGGGCAAGGGAGGTGCCAGGGTGGCCTGGGCAGGGCCCAGTGAGTGGGTGGGTGTAGTCTGGGGACAGGTCTGCCTGGGCACGGGCTGAGCGGGTCCCGGCCCCCCTTCCCCGCCCACTGTAGAGCGTCCCGAGAGCACCCGTCTGTCCAGGAGAAGAAGAAATCCACCATCTGGCAGTTGTGAGTTGGGGCGCCGGGATGGGGAGGGGGCAGAGGAGGCTCCCGCTTGGCCGCCCCTCACTTCCCGTGCCCCCGCTGGCAGCTTCAGCCGTCTCTTCAGCTCCTCGTCCAGCCCCCCCCCAGCCAAGCGGCCCTACCCCTCAGTGAACATCCACTACAAGTCTCCCACCACGGCCGGCTTCAGCCAGCGCCGCGGCCACGCGATGTGTCCCATGTCTGCGGGCAGCCGGCCCCTGGAGTTCTTCCCCGACGAGTGAGTGTCCCAAAGTGTCCCTGCTCCTCCCGCAGGCCTGCACCACAGGCTGGGCTGAGTGGAGGCCCCGGGTCCCAGGGTCCTGCCCCTCCGGGCTCTGAGGCCCGAGCGGCCTCTGCCTCACTCTCCAGGGGGCTGTGCTGGGGGACGCAGTCCCTGGTGGGAAGGGGGCTCGCCAGCCTCCGTGGCTGATCTCTCTGTGCCCACACCCTGCGCCCCTCCAGCCTGACTGGGTGCACAGGGCGTCCCTGGGCACAGGCCCCACTGCCCCCCAGTCCCTGCCCTTCGTCCCAGAGGGCCACCCACAGCCCCTCAGGTGCCCCTGCTCCCCTGCCTTTGGGGACGGCCCTGCAGCCAGCGGGTGGGGTCAGGCCCCACCCCAGGATGTGGCCCACACTCCTGTGTCCTTGGAGGTTCTGGGAGCCGACAGGAAGTCAGCAGCGTGGGGTTTCCGCCTGGGAATAACTCTGTTTGGAAATTCCTGTTTCCCTTAGTTTTGGGATACCAGGATTTTGGCTCCAGAGCAGACATGGGGAATTCTGTGTGTTGTGTCCTTGGACGGGCCTGGGGGAGGGGACCAGCGCTGGGCAGGAGCTGGACAGGGGCCGGTGCCCAGGCTGCCCGCTGAGGGGCGGGGGGGCATGCATGGTCCTGCCACCTGGGCGTGGGGACCGTGCGTGCTCCATGCAGGGCAGGCCCGCGGGCGCGGGCAGGAAATGACCTGTGTGCCTCCTGCCAGCGACTGCACGTCCTCCGCCCGCCGGGAGCAGAAGCGGGAGCAGTACCGCCAGGTGCGCGAGCACGTGCGCAACGACGACGGGCGACTGCAGGCCTGTGGCTGGAGCCTGCCGGCCAAGTACAAGCAGGTGCTGCAGGGGGCGCGGGAGGCCGGCGGGGGGCGGGGGGTTGCGGGGGCAGGTGGGACGGCAGCTGGGGAACCACCTGCGCAGCCCTGTGGTGCCCCCACGGCCCCACCCACGGAGGACCGGCCCCCTGCCTCAGGCCTCGCGCCCACGTGGCCTCTGCCTTGTGGTCGCAGCTGAGCCCCAACGGGGGCCAAGAGGACACGCGGATGAAGAACGTGCCTGTGCCCGTGTACTGCCGCCCTCTGGTGGAGAAAGACCCAACCATGAAGGTGAGCCGGCCCGGCGGGCCTGACAGGTGCAGGTGGGCGGGCGCGGGCGGCAGGCTCGCTGACCCCAGGGCCCTTCTCCCAGCTGTGGTGTGCCGCGGGCGTCAACCTGAGCGGGTGGAAACCGGGCGAGGACGACTCTGGGAACGGAGTCAAGCCTGTGCCAGGCCGCGACCCTCTGACCTGCGACCGGGAAGTGGAAGGAGAGACCAAGAGCGATCACACGTCTCCAGAGAAGAAGGTCAGAGCAGACGGCAGGGCCAGGGACCCCACTGCTCCCGGGGTCTAGGTGACTGTGAGCAGCACTGGAGTCACATTGAGAGTGACAGAAACAGGACAGCTGGGAACAGTGCCGCAAGACTGGGCTCATCTGAGGTCCCCTCCCGGTCCAGGACTGTTGGAGGCCTTTGCTGCCTCCTGGGTCGGGGGAGATGTGCGGAGGGTCTGAGACTCCGCAGGCCGCAGGGCTGGAGGGCTCAGGCCCCCAGGGGTGTCTCCTCCTCTTCCCTGTGCGCAGGAGTGCTGGGCGACCCGAGGACGGGGCTGGTGGAAAAGGCGTCACGTGGGCTCTCGGGCTTTGTTCTGTGGCCCAGACTGGCTTGGGGCAGGGACCGGGGCACCGGAGCTCAGTCCCAAGTTCTCACTGCCCTGCTGCTGGAGGACATGCGTCCCCTGAGGCCGCGGGCAGGGCTGCACCTAGAGGGCTCAGGAGGCCCCCACGACCCGTTGCGGCTGCTGGAGAGGCCCGGCCCTCCTGTGCTCGGAAACAGGCAAAGGAGCTCCCTGAGCCGGATGCTGCCTCCAGCCGCGTGTGGATCCTCACCAGCACCCTGACCACCAGCAAAGTGGTCATCATCGACGCCAACCAGCCGGGCACCGTGGTGGACCAGTTCACCGTCTGCAACGCCCACGTCCTGTGCATCTCGAGCATTCCAGGTGAGGGCCAGCAGTGCGGGTTCAGCGCCGCTCCGCACACGGCGGGGATGGAGGAGGCCTGCTGAACCGTACCAGCCTCGCTTGGGATATGCTGGGGACAGTCGGGAGCCCATGGGGGAGTCCAGAGGGGAGCAGGCTGGCAGTGCCGCCCCTTAGTCCCGTGAACGAGGAGACGACCCCAAGGTGACTGTCGCTCTCGTGCCTGGAAGGAGATGAGCTGGGCGGCAGGACAGGTGGAGACACCGGTGGGGAACTGAGCACGGACCTGCCATGGGCCCAGTTCCCGCCGCCCTGCTGCAGCTGGGAGAGCCGGCGCCCACGGAGGCTTGGCTTTGCCTCTCAGCGGCTGTCCTCATGCCAGCATTTGGGGTGGGCGGGGCCCTGCCTGGGCTGTCTTCCAAGATGGCCCCAAGCTCCTCAGAACTCTTCACCTTCTGACACGTGATCAGAGTCCATTGCTCCCAAAGACCAGAGTCTCACTTCTCCATACCTTGTGCCGCCTCTCCAGGCCCGCAGGCGGTGGTTGTGAGTCGGGGCCCACATACCGAGGCCAGCCCGGCCTGAGAGCCCAGGGCGCCCTGAGCCACCCACGTTCGCCGGCGGCCACCTTCTCCCTTGCCCGCAGTCCCACGTGGGACGGGAGCCCTGGTTGTGTTCTGGTAGTGGGGCTGCTCGGCGTAGGCTGACGGGGCCGTGGCTCTCCCGCAGCGGCCAGTGACAGCGACTACCCCCCGGGGGAGATCTTCCTGGACGGCGATGTGAACCCCGAGGACTCCAGCGCCGACGGCGTGCTGGCGGGCATCACCCTGGTGGGCTGCGCGACCCGCTGTAACGTGCCCCGCAGCAACTGCTCCTCCCGAGGGGACACCCCAGTGCTGGACAAGGGTCAGGGTGAGCTGGGCCTGCGCCTGGGCGGCCGCCCTCCCCCAACCCCCTTGTTCCTCCCCACCCCCTGGCCACACTCACCCTTCTCTTCCACAGGGGAAGTGGCTACTGTCGCCAATGGGAAGGTCAATCCATCTCAGTCCACGGAAGAGGCCACGGAAGCCACGGAAGTGCCAGACTCGGGGCCCAGCGAGGCAGAGGCGGCTGCGGTGCGCCCTGGGCCCCTCACGGAGCACGTCTTCACAGACCTGGCCCCTTCCCCGGCCCCCACTGCCCAGCCCGGCAGGTGGGCTCTCTGAGAACGGGGCAGATGGAGGGGAGGGGAGGCTGGCCGAGGTGGGCAGGAAGGGGCTCCCCCGGGCCACCCTGGAGCAGCCATCCTTCCTGCAGTGAGAACGGGCCGGAGGCTGACACAGGTGGGGCGCAGCCCGAGCCGGAGCCCAGCGCAGACCCTGCAGGGGCCAGCAGTAGTGCGGCTCCCACCATGTGGCTGGGAGCCCAGAACGGCTGGTAGGTGGGGCGCCAGGGCGGGGCGTGGGAAGGGTCTCCTGGGCCAGCAGCCCTGCCCACCATGGCGTCCTCCCACAGGCTGTACGTGCATTCAGCCGTGGCCAACTGGAAGAAGTGTCTGCACTCCATCAAGCTGAAGGACTCGGTGCTGAGCTTGGTGTACGGGACCCCAGCTGAGGGCGGGCGTCGGGAGGGGCCGGGGCGTCGGGAGGGGCTCATGGCGCCCGGCCTAGGCCCGCTCGCTCACTGCCGTCCCTTTCCAGGCACGTGAAAGGGCGCGTGCTGGTGGCCCTGGCCGATGGGACTCTGGCCATCTTCCACCGAGGCGAAGGTGAGGCCCGGGGGCGCTGGGCGGGTGAGCGGCCACCCCCACCACGGGCAGAGGGGGTCCTGGCCAGGCCTGAGCAGGCGTCTGGGGCTCTCTGCAGATGGCCAGTGGGACCTGAGCAACTATCACCTGATGGACCTGGGCCACCCCCACCACTCCATTCGCTGTATGGCCGTCGTGTGTGACCGCGTGTGGTGTGGCTACAAGAACAAGGTGCACGTCATCCAGCCCAAGACAATGCAGATCGAGGCGAGTGCTGGCAGCAGGAGGGCCTCGCGGGAGGGGAAGTGGCTCCTGCTGGGGGACAGCGCTCCCGGCGTGCCTGCTAATGGGCCCTGGGAGCTTTGTGGGGTCCAGGGAAGCCTGCTCAGGGAGACAGCACCGTCACGGGCCAGCAGGGGTGGCCGGGCTGTGAGTGCCAGTCTGTCTGGGCTCCACCTGCTGCTTTGCTCTGCGGCGAGTCCTATCAGCGCCCACGGGGCCCCGCTCGCCTCCCCCGGGCCGCCAGCCTGTGGGCCGAGGGGGCAGGGTGCTGGCTACGGCTCTGCCCTGGAGCCCGGACCCTGAGGAGCAGAACAGGTTCTAGAATGAAGGCTGCATCGTGACCTGCGGCTAGGTGGGTTCAGAACCCCCCCGGCACCCCCTCATTGATGTGAGCTGCCATGACCCCACAGAAGTCGTTCGACGCACACCCGCGGCGGGAGAGCCAGGTGCGGCAGCTGGCATGGATCGGGGACGGGGTGTGGGTGTCCATCCGCTTGGACTCCACGCTGCGGCTCTACCACGCCCACACCCACCAGCACCTGCAGGACGTGGACATCGAGCCCTACGTCAGCAAGATGCTGGGTGAGGGGCTGCGCCGGGCTCGGGCGTCAGGGCTGGGAGGGCCCCTGGTGGCGGCCACGCCGACCACCCGCCCTCTTCTCCCCAGGCACCGGCAAGCTGGGCTTCTCCTTTGTGCGCATCACGGCCCTGCTCATTGCGGGCAACCGCCTCTGGGTGGGCACCGGCAACGGCGTGGTCATCTCCATCCCGCTGACGGAGAGTGAGTGACCCCCCTCGACGCCCGCACAGGTGGTGGTGACTGCGCTGGGACAAGACTCGGGGGCAGGGGGTGGAGGGCACGCTCAGCCAGGCCTTGCTCTGGACGGGGGTGCTGCTCGCCCCGGCCCGCCCCTCCTGTGACTTCTCTCCTCTCCCTTCCATGCTGCGCCCCTCGCCTCCCCAGCCGTGGTTCTGCACCGAGGCCAGCTCCTGGGGCTCCGAGGTGAGTCCAGAGCATCTGCCTCCTGCCCTTGCACGGAAGCCCCCAGCTGAGATGCCCTGTGGGCTGAGGCTGGCCTCGCCCTGCGGCGGGTGCTCTCTCGCCGCTGCCTCTGCCCACTGGAGATCAGTGGCCTCCTCTCAGGCTCGGGCCTGCCGCCCTTCTCTCTCTCCAGCCAACAAAACATCCCCCACAGCTGGGGAAGGAGCCCGCCCTGGGGGCGTCATCCACGTGTACGGGGACGACAGCTGCGACAAGTCAGCCAGCAGCTTCATCCCCTACTGCTCCATGGCCCAGGCCCAGCTCTGCTTCCACGGCCACCGCGATGCCGTCAAGTTCTTTGTGTCAGTTCCAGGTGAGGGGCTGGGCCCCCCCTTGCTGCCAGGCCGTGGCATGGCCCCCCTCCCGGAGCCTGGTGGGGGGGGCGCCGGGTGCCCGGCTGAGCTCCCTGTGCCCCGATGACAGGGAACGTGCTGGCCACTCTCAATGGCAGCGTGCTCGACAGCCCGTCCGAGAGCCCCGGCCCCGCCGCCCCCGCCTCGGACGCCGAGGGCCAGAAGCTGAAGAACGTGCTGGTGCTGAGCGGCGGGGAGGGCTACATCGACTTCCGCATCGGTGAGTAGGCGCTGCCCGGGGTCCCGGGAACCCCAGCCGGGCCGTCCCATCACAGCAGCTGCTGTCTGTCCAGGGGACGGAGAGGATGATGACACCGAGGAGAACAATGGGGACATGAGCCAGGTGAAGCCCCTGCTGTCCAAGGCGGAACGCAGCCACATCATTGTGTGGCAGGTGTCCTACAGCCCCGAGTGAGGCTCCGGCCTGCCCCGCCGCCTGCCCGCCGCCCGCGTGTACATACAGCCCCCCCCGCCCGCCCGGCCCCCCCTCTCAGAACCTCTCAACCTGCAGCTTTCACCTTAGGGCCGGGCCTCCCCAAGGGCGGCCGCACGGGTCTGGCTGGGAGGGAGGCGGGGGAGCGGGGTTGCATCCTCACTGGGACGGCAAGAAGCTCTGGGGACACCTGACCCAGCAGCCTCTGGCTCGCCTCTGGTCCCAAGTTCTCACAGCCTGGGGGCACTTCGGGGCCAGAGCAAGGCAGGGTCCTGGGGTAGGTCGGGCCAGGAGAAAGCCCTGCGGGTGGCTCCCAGCTCCACCCCGGGCCCCCCACTTCCCTCACCCAGGACCCCCTAGGGCAGGAAGCAGGGACTTCAGCCCGCCAGGTCTTCCCAGCTGGAGCCCACTTGCCTTTGCCCGCTGCTGCCTGATGGGGTGGATCTGACCCTACGGGAGCCGGCCCAGCCACTAGCCTTCCCCAGACACCCCCTACCCACACCCTGATGCCTGCCCCGGGAATTGGCATGGAAGCACGTAGCCAGGCTGCCTAAGGCAGCTGCTTGAGAAGACGGGGACAGATGCTCTCTTCCTGCTCACCCCGTGTGGCCAGCTCTCCCTGCGCAGAAGACCCACCCGGTGGGAGCAGGCTCTGGAGTCCTCCCCTCCCACAATCCCCTCGGGTGGAATTTCTCAGGCTGCCAAGGCAGGCCCAGGCCTCAGGAAGAAGAGGAGGCCCCTGGCCTCTCCTGGGGTCAGTCCTAGGACACAGGCTCAGCCTCGGGGGGACAGGGGGACACGTGATCTGGGGCCTGCCTCCCAGTCTCCAAGGAGCCCAGCTCCCAAGACACACTAAGAAGTGCCTAGGGCTGGCAGAGTGGCCTGCTCCCTTGAGGGCAACTGAAGACAGCCCGTGAGAGCTTGGGGCAGAAGCTGCCTCCAGCCGGCTTTGAGGGGGGCCGCCCTGGACTGCCACCTCCCCGACCCGCCCAGGTCCAGCCTCACTCCTGCTCCGGAGGCCCTGCTGCCCACCCACCTCCCACCAGAGAAGCACAGATCTCGGGCAGCCACGCCGCATCCCTGCCGGCCACAGCCACGGGCAGCTGCAGGCTTCTCCCCACCACCCTGCCACTCTCCACTGTGATGTACGTCCAGTCCCTTGTCTGTTCCCATGGGGCCGCGAAGAGACTGGAGGGCAAGCCGGGTGGGCGCAGCTGGGGAAGGGGCTGGGTGGTGATTCTCAGGCTTCGGCCCTGCAAGCGAACCCACGCATCTGCTCTGTGTGTAATAAATGTCTTCACGTTGTAGCCCTGTGTCTCTGGGCACAGACCAGCGGGAGCGTTAAGAACTTGCTTCACTTTATTGTCCCAAGAAACGCTGGCCCACGCGGGGAGCCAGGGCGGGCCGCTAATAGGAGGGGCCCGCGGGGTCGCGCGCGCAGCTATTCGTACAGCCAGTGCGCGGCACTGTCCTCCCAGCACAGCAGCTCGTCGCCGCGGAACCAGAGCGCGATCTCCCTGCGGGCGCTCTCCACCGAGTCACTGCCGTGGACCACGTTCCTGCGGGAGAGCCGCGTGAGCGCCTGCGGCCGCCGGGGCGTGACGGGGGCTGGGCGCGCGCTCGGGCTGCCTTACTTGCCGACCTCGACGCAAAAGTCCCCACGGATGGTGCCTGGCGCGGCGTCGGCCGGGTCAGTGGCCCCGATGAGCGCCCGCGAGGCGCGCACCACGTCCAGCCCCTGCCACACCTGCGCGCGAGCCGGTGGGTCTCAGTGCACTGGCCTTCGTTCGCGCCCGCCCGCCCGCCAGCGCGCCCGGCACTCACCATGGCCACCACGGGCCCCGAGCCCATGTAGTCCACCAGCCGGCCGAAGAAGGGCCGCTCGCGCAGCTCGGCGTAGTGCTCGCGCAGCAGCTCGTCCGAGGCCTGCGGCGGGGTGGGGACGGGCCGCGCGCGCCGGCGTCTCCACCCGCCCGCCCGCTCCCCGCCGCCGCCCCCCGCCGCCACCCCCCGCGCGCCCTCACCTGCACCAGCTTCAGCGCCACCAGCTTGAAGCCTTTGCGCTCGAAGCGCCGCACGATCTCGCCCACGAGCCGCCGCTGCACGCCGTCGGGCTTCACCGCCAGGAAGGTGCGCTCGTACACGCCGGCGCCCGCTGCGGGGGCTCGCGGGGTCAGGGCGCGTCAGGCCCCGCCGCTCCCCGGCCCGCACCCGCACCCCCACCCGGGCCCGCCGCCGTTCACCTGCGGGGAAGAGGTGGGCGAGCACCGTCAGCAGCAGGCACAGCATGATGGCGGCGGCGGCGGCGGGCGGGGCCTGCGTTTAAAGGGGCCGGGCGGCGGGCGCGCGGGGAGCCCCAACGCTCGGGCACCCCACAGGGTCGGCGCTCCCTCCCGGACCTGCCCCAAACCTGCTGTGGCTGCCCAACCGCAAACGCAAAGAAAACCACAACCCAGGGCGCCGGTTCTGCTTTTATTCGAGAGCGCACACGGTTCCCGGCCGAGTCCGGCAGCGGCCGCACGGAGCGGGGAGGCGACCCGCGCCAGCGCTTGGAGCTCCGCGCTGCCAGCCCCGCCACCCCCCCGCCACCCCCCGCGGCCAGCTCGCCCAGAGCAAAGGCGCGGGGGCAGGGTCTGGCTCCACGCTCCCAGGGGGCTGACCCAGCTGCAACGCAAAGGCGTCTTCGTTCACAAAGCGGGGCCCCGCGCCCTCCCCATAACATTCAGACTGGCGTGGCCTTGGCCTTTTTCTTCGCTTCCTGTTTCGCAGGGTAGTCCCAGGGATGCACTCGGGTCCGCTCCAGATTCAGCATGGGCTCCTCGGTGCAGGCGTCCCCTCTTTTCTGCCGCTCCGCTAGGATCATGGCCCGCAGGAGTGGCGGGTAGGGCACGCAGCGCGAAGCGTCCTCGGGCGGCGCCGGCGTGAACGCGGTGAAGGCCGCCTCCTCGTGCTTGGGCACCAGCCGCCAGTCGTGGTACATGACCTGCCCGATCTCCCGGGCCTCGCTCTCCGTCCGCCCTGGGGAAGAAGGCCGGGGCTGAGCGCACGTGCGCCCGCGGGGCAGGCTGGAGTCAGGGTCACGGCCGCCCCCAGCGCCTCACCTTTGAAGGTCAGCACGCCCCAGGCCTTCCCGTGCTCCAGGTTCTGCAAAGCAAGCGCACAGGGCGTCGGTTGGGAGCGCGCGCTCGCCCCCTCCCCGCGGCCGGGGCGCCGAGGCACCCGCGCACACGCACCTGCGCCGTGTAGTCGGGCCGCACGCGCGTCAGGCGCCAGTAGCACGGCTCGTCGTGCTGCCACAGCCAGGACTTGCGCGTGACCAGGCGGCCCAGGCCGAAGAGCGGCAGGCGGCTGAGCAGCTGCATCAGGCTGCTCTCCCGGCGCACGTCGGCCCAGGCGCGCACGGGCAGCCGGCGGCCCGAGTACGGCCGCGTCAGCGTCTCGTAGTCCAGGGCGTAGCGCTGCGAGTCGCGCGGTCGGTTTCGCTGCTCCCGCAGGGCCCGCACGCGACGGGCCAGCTCGGCGATGAGCCGCGGCCGTACCTTCTTGCGCGCCATGGTCGGCGCCCAGCTTGCCCGCGCCCCGACCGGAAGCCTCGCCTCCTCCGGAAGCGGCCGGTGTCCCTCGGAAAAGCGTCCGGGTGGCGGCCGGAAGCCCAGTGGAGGCCGGGCCAGCGATGGCGCGGGAGGGCTCCGGGCGGGTGGGATCCTGGCGCCGGGCGGGGGCCCGGGGCGGGGGCCGGCGGCGGCCTCCGACGTGGGAGGTCTCGGACTCGGACGGCGAGGGCCCCGCCGGCGCGAAGGCCCGCGGGCCGGTGGAGGAGCGCAGGACGGCGGCGGAGGAGCGCAGGGCGGTGGCCGAGGCTCTGCGGCCGGAGCGGGCCCTGCGGCGCGTGGCGGTGCGCTTGGACCCAGGTGCGGGGGGGGACCGGGGGGCGCCGGCGGCACCCCCGAGGCCGCCCTCCGCGCCGGAATGGGGTCGGTTTCCCAGCCGGGGAGGCGGCCGGGCGCAGGCCGGGGTCCGCTCCCCGCAGCCGGGCGGTGGTGACAGCCGTGTCCCTGCGGCCCGTCACAGCCCTTCTGGAAGATGCTGGTGCCGACGTCCTGCTGGAGGCCCTGGGCGCCCTGGGCTGTGAGTACCACATCGAACCCCAGCGCCCGGCCCGGAGCCTCAGGTGGACCAGAACGAAGCTGGACCCTTGTCCCCGCACTGTGAGTGTCCCGGGGCTGCGGAGTGCACCCCTGGCCTGAGGGCTTGTTTCCCACAACTTCACGCACGCCTGCGGGGTTTGAGAGGGTCAGCTAGAAGCTGGAGCGCTCAGTGGGTGCTGGCGACTTGCAGGGCTGGTGTCCGTGGACCTGAACTGGTCTTGGACTTGGCGGGGGATGAGGCGAGGGTTGTCTGTAGAGCAGTCTTGCCAGGGCCTGGGCTTGGCTATGGCGACAAGCCTCTGAGCCACTGGGCCCAGGCAGGGCCCTGGGACCTGTGAGGTGGGGGGCGGGCAGCAACTGTCTCTCCATGTCCCCACAGGTGCCTTCGGAGGTGTGGGCTGCCGAGGAACAGGTTCTCCTGCTCCTGGAGCCGGAGGAGTTTCTACAGGGCCTCCTGCAGCTGACCCAGGTGGGCGGGGGCAGGGCGCGGTAGTCCTTCCCACAGCCGAGGGGCTGGGCTCCCCAGCTTGGGGGAGCTGCTCCGCTAGCTGCTGTTCCCTACTCTAGGGGAGAGGGACCAGACAGGATGTGTGCAGCGGCCTGGGGCGGAGATGTGGGTGAGCTAGAGAAACCAGGTGGGTTCTGGGCCTGGAGCAGACTGGGGCCGCTGCTGGAGAGTAAAACCCGGGTTAGGGGAGGTTCTCGGTAAGCTGAGTGATAAGGCAGGGCGTTAGCTTAGACTGTGTGCGGGTCTGGGTGTGTGTGGTTCAGGATTTCTCACACACCCACAGAATGCTAGGCGGTTGGGCGCCGGGGTGCAGAGGCAGACGTGGAGGGTGGGGGCTCAGGTCCCCTCTTGCAGGTGCCTGGAAGGCACTGGGGCTTTCCCAGGTCCCTTGGCCTTGTGGGAGGCACACAGCTGCGCTCTGTGGAAGGAAGCCTGTGTCCTTCTCTCCCCCGGACCACTGAGTCACTCTCAGGCCGACTTCTTTGCGTGTGAACGCAGTTGCCGTGTTGCCAGCTGCAGAAACAGATGTGTTAAACCTCGGCTTGCAGACTTGTGGCCCATCTTGCTCCGTGCCCTGGGTCTGTCCTGAGAGCTCCACCGGCCCCCACCTGGCTGTCGTCGGGCTGGATGCTTACCTGTGGTAACAGTCCCTCTCTTGCCCTTAGTAGGCCTGGCTGGGATGCGGGAGCCCAGGAGTTTACTATGACACAGCTAATTCCCTTTCTTGGGGGGCCCCGGGGGAGTGATGGGGTGTGGGGACCCAGAGGGATGGTCACCTTTGCTCAGGTCTCAACAGCCCAGCAACCAGGATGTGCGGCAGCCAGAGAGTCCAGCAGTGGCCCGTGCCCCAGTGGCACTCAGCTGGCCCAAGGTGGAGGAGGTGAGGGCCTGTCAGGTGAGGTGGGATGGGGTGGAATGCTTGCCCTTGGTCCTGCCCTTGGTCCTGGTGCCTGGGCTGCTCTCCAAAACCCAGCAGCCCGTTTCGGTCCCAGAGCAGCATGTGGGGTTGGTCTCAGCTGGGTGTCCCCTAGGGGTGACCTTGTCTGACCCACACGGTGGGCTCACATTCTCAGGCCCTGGTCCTCCTGCAGCTCTGGGCACAACTGGATGTGCTGCTGGTGGCCTCCTGGCAGGAGCTGACTCAGCACATATGCGCCTTCACCAGGGCCCTTGCTCAGCGCCCGCTCAAGTGCGTGCCCCCCACCCGGACTTGTGACTGTGGCTGGGGGAAGGGACAGGAACACCTGGGTGGGTGGAATCTCCCTGGTGTATTTGGGAGCAGAGAGAGCAGAGGGCTTTGTGAGCTGGGAAGACGGGGTGCTCCGAAGACGTGAGGGCTCTAGAACCTTCTTTGCATCCTTCTCCGTCTGCAGGCAGTACCGGGATTCCTGTGCCTTTTCCTTCTGTGTGGCTGGGCGCTGGGCAGCCAGCGAGCGTGTGGCGAGAGATGGCACAGGGCTGCGGGGGGTCTGGTGGCGACAGATCAGGCAGTTCCACCGGGTCAGCCCTGCTGTGGCCGATGCCATTGTCACCGCCTTCCCCTCCCCCCGCCTTCTGCAGCAGGTGGGTCCCCCAGCCCCTGCCCGGCCCTGTGGAGCGAGGGCCACAAGAGGTGCCCTGCTTACCGCTGTGCCCGCCACAGGCGTTCACGAGCTGCAGCACGGAGCAGGAGCGCCTGGCCCTCCTGGCGGACCTCCCCGTGAAGACTGGCGGTGCTGGCCAGCCCCGCAGGGTGGGGCCTGACCTTTCCCGCCGCATCTGCCTCTTCCTGACTGCCACCAACCCCGAGCTCCTACTGGACCTGAGCTCCTGACTATGTCTGTGGGACAGGAAAGAGCCCTGTCTCACCAGCAGGACAGAATGTGGTCCACCCCACCCCAACTAGCAGGGGGAGGGAACAGGGCATTGCCCTTGGGGTAGGTGGGAGGGCATGGGGCGGCCAAAACGTTCTAGGGTAACAGGGACGGGCAGGAGAGGAGGGGTGAACTTCCCTGCCCTGGGTCCCGGACATGCTGGCCACAGTTGGGGTCAGGAAGGGGGAACAAACACCAGTCACGGGGAGACTTGGGGGCGGCATGTTCTGAGAAGCAGTAAACAGAGTCCCGAGGGAGGAGAGAGAACCGGGCTGGCTCTCCTGGCAGGTGCTGTGATGCAGCTGGGCGCGACACGGAGAGCGCCCTGGGCAGCCGGGAGCCCCGGGCCTTGGCCCTTCCTCCCTTCCTCTGGCCACGACAGAGGCGTCACGTAGAGTCTAAGTTTATTACGGTCATTTCGGCCTGGGACAAGAGGGACAGCAGCTGACGACATGCACGAGCAGCTGAAGGACGCGAGCGGGCCGGCAGCGAGCACGGGGGCTGCCTCTGCCCGTGTCCTCAGCCCCGTCGGTCCGGGAGAGCCGGGCTGGCCACGTCCGCACGACACCAGAGGCCAATGCTCCTGGGACCACAGGGGCCCGTACCGGCCAAGACCGCCCTGGGCGTGAGTCTGCCCTCTGGAGCCCAGTCTGAAGGGGCGTGGAGCAGGCGGCCACCAGGCCCCGGGAAGGCGGCGTCCCCCGGAAAGCGGTCAGGTCCGTCGGCAGCGTTTCCGTGGGTGGGGCCGGGGCTCGGGGACGCTTGCGCCGGTGGCCACGGGGGATGGTGCAGGGGGCTTGCGGCGGCCGCAGCTCATGCTCAGGACCCAGCCGAGCTTGTGACGCAGCACCTGCTTGAGGCCGGGCGGCAGGGGCAGCCCCTCGAGCGTGTCCCCCGAGTCGGGCCGCAGCTGGCGCAGGCGGTGGCAGCACAGATACTGCAGGGAGGTCATGCTGGCGCACGAGCGGATCACCTTCATGCTGCTCTTGGCCGCCGTGGAGCACACCATCGGGTAGAACTTCTTGTTCTGCAGCTTGGTGGCTGCCACGCCTGGGGGGGGGGTCACCACCTGAGTCCCCGGCCAGCCCTTCGGGGTGCAGACTCCCACCGCCCCTGGTGTGGCCCCCCCCCTCCAGGAAACCCAGGACCTCAGGTTCTTGCAGGGACCAGCTGCTGGGACGCCTGGGTGGGGGCTGCAGTTCCACACCCCGCAGGCACCGGTCAAGGTCATGTCTGCCCTCACCTATGCACTTCCTGTTCTTGAAGAAGGTGAGCGTCCCGTGCCAGGTGTCCAGGTGCACGCCGATGATGGAGCCCTGGCCAAACCTCGACGAGAAGCTCATCTTATCGCCCTTGTGATGGAGGAGCCCTGGGGGGCAGGGCGATGGGGTGAGCCCTGCTGCCTCGGGGTCGCGACCCCGCTCCCCCGTCCTCTGCCTGCCCTCAGGACCGTGCATACCCGTGTAGGAGAGACCCCAGCTGTCTTCATCTCTGCCGAGCAGGCTGCAGAACGTGTGGTGGTACTTGTCCAGGTCCACGTCTGACGTGCCGATGCCCACCATCTGGGAAGAGTGGGGCGGGCAGAGCGCGTCTGGGCCTGGGCGCCTGGGGCCACACCTGCCTGCCCCCCCCCACCAACCTGCTGGCCACTGACCATGTCGGTGCCGTAGACCGGTGAGGTCATCTTGATCTCCCAGAAGTGCTGGCCCTCCCCCAGCTCCTTGGTGCCCCTGATGGCCGCCGTGCCACAGCTGTACTCCATGTGGAAATTGACCTTTCTGTTGTCACAGCTCAGCAGGGTGGCGGAGGACTTATTCAGGTCGTCCCACACCCAGTCAAAATCTGCAGGAGCAGAGGAGGCCAGGGCTGGAGGATACGCAGGCTGGCTCCCCATGCCCCGCACCCTGGGTCCTCCCCCGGTTCTCACGCTCGTCCTCCTCCCCGCAGCGGCAGTCCTTGTCCTTGCCGCGATGCACCGTGTGCAGGCTGCTGCAGAAGGAGGCCTCGCTCTGGCCGTCACAGTCACAGAATGACTCCCCGGTCACAGGCACAGCGCTGGGGATGGGCGGTGGCAGGGTGGGGGACTCAGGGTCGGAATCGGAGTCACTGTGCTGCGAGAGAAGGACCAGCTGCTCCCGTCTGGCGTGCCCCCTGCCTTCTGTCACCATGTGCAGGTCGACGGCACTGATGCCCCAAGGAAGCACCTGCAGATCCGGCCCCAAAGGCCTTCCCTGGGTCTCTTCACCCTTGTCCAGTGCCACCCCCAGTGGCCCCGGACACCTCCCCCAGTTTCCTGGGAATGGGTTCAAGGGCTCCAACGGGGGTCACTGGGCGCCCCGCTGACAACCAGTCAGGTGGGGCTGCTGGCTCCAGCTCCTCCTCCAGGCGTCCTGAAGCAGGGGAGCCCAGGACAGTCTGCTCTCGACCTGATGAAGGCAGCCTGGCTTCCTGCACAGGGAGCGCATGGGCCCCTTCCCACCGCAGAGCCCCTGAATCTGTTCTGGGCCGTGGCCCTCTGATCATCCACAGAATGGGTGGCTCCTAACCTCGAGCCCAGGGCACCGCAGTCCCGTGCTCACACGTGCAGTGCTGCCGCAACAAGACCTTCCATGGGGACCTGTCCTCTGCCCGAGGGGCCCCATCCTCGTGACGTGTGCTCCACGTCTTGGGAGCCCAATGATGGCCCAGAGCCAAATCCTTCCAGAAGATCAGTCAGGTATGCTAACACTATGGATGGCTTCTGTGCTCAGAGCTGTTCCTCTTCTGAGGACAGGGCCCTCTGGACCCACCTGCAAGGGGCTGGGCTCTCACTGGCCAGGCCCAGAACAAAGGCTGGGGTCCTAGCCAGGCTCCACCCTCTGCGCCCTGCTCTCCTGGCCTCCATGAGCTCCTCCCCCGAAATGCCCTCTGCCCCTGCACAGACCCAGGGCAAGGCCTGGTCCACCTCAGCATTCTGCTGCTTTGAGGGTAAGGCCCACACCCCCATCAGGGCCGGCCCACCCCCCCAGTTGTGTCCATTGTCTCCTACAGCGGGGGTGGCCTTGCTGCCCCTAGACTGCACTTCCAAGAGGCCTTTCCAGCCCCTCCCTCCTGTGCTGTGCTCCTCGGCTCTGCTTTCTCCCGTTAGAAGCTGAAAAACTTGCCCCTTGTTTCTCGGCACCCAAGGCTACGGAGAGGCCACATGGCGGAGACGGAGCTCAGGAGGCCAGAAGCCGTGGTCAGGGACAGATGCCACCAAGAGACAGGAAGAATGCCTGAAGCACCCCCCGCCCCTTATGGAGAATGCTGTTCCCTCAAAGCGAAGGCAGGCCCACTGCTCATCAGGCCGTCCATCCCCTTCCCATTTTGTCAAGTGCCAGGGTCACAGACCTGAGTCCCGGGGTCCACCCGACCAGCCCCCTGCGCAGCAGCCCAGCGGGGAGGGGGTAGCTGCCCACCACCAACCAGAGGACCAGCATCGGAGCTGGAGTCAGACATGCTGGGGTGACGCACCCACCCACACAACCCAGCACTCCCTGCCCATTAGGTGACAGACAAGCTACAGGCATGCGTCACATGCTGTGCCCTAGGCCCCCAACACCACCTGCATCTTCCAGCGATGAGCTGGCCGGGCAGAGACTGGCGGGAGAATGGATTGCTCAGATCACGTGGTTGGGGGAGCTGGCGATGCGACAGGAATGCAGGCCGAGGCCTCTCGCTGGCCTGGGCAGGGAGTTTGGGGAGGCCCTCGGAAGGGGCCCTGGACTCTGCCTCCAGTTCTCCCCCGGGGCTGGCGGTCCCATAGGGCTCAGCCACCCTCACGCTATCAAGAAGACAACTGCTTTCTCCCAGGACACCTGCCAGGGCTAGGGCAGTAACACGGGGTGCTAGGACACAGCAGAGCCCAGTCACCCGAGGATCACCCCTGCTGGAAGCAGCCGAGGCGACTCAGAGCAGAACTGAACCCCTGCCCTGGTCTGAGCGCGCTGATGAGCCATCTGCAGTGCCCACCTCCAGCAACAGGCATGACGGCTGTGCAGCGTGGCCGCCACGACAGGGGCGTCCCAGCTGCTGCTTTGCGGGCCCCCTGGCCTCCCTGAGCTCTGGAGCTGCTGCGTGTGGGAAAGCACGGGCGTTTTGATCTCTAAAAATTCCAAGTCCTCTTTCTACGTACACATACACAAACACCAAGCATGTATTCGTACGGGCAGAGACGGTGTCTGGGAGCACACACGTCAAGCTGCTTTTGGATGCTGGTTGGATAAGTGGAACGGAGTTTTTGTTGAACTAACCAAAGAAAACAACTTCTGTGCCCCAGAGAGAAAAATCTAGAGAAGAAGGTGGTATCTGTCCTGGGGTCCTGTCACCCCAGGGCCACATGGGTCCTTGACCAGGGAAAAGGAGGGCCTCCCTGGCCCATCCTCTGCCCTCAGGGGCATCTTTCTCTTTCAGTCCTGGCTCAGACACTGCCCACCCTGGGCGCCTCTGCCCCTTAGTCCAGCCACGCCCACATCCCCCACCAGGACCTACCTGCCCATCTGAGTCGTAGCCCCAGTTAGTGGTCCCCGCCAGAGCCACAGCCCGGGCATCCGCATCTCGGTGGGCTGCGCTCAGGACAAAGTGCCAAGCTCTGCTGCTCCGAGGGCGCCTGGCCATGGTGGACAGGATCTGGAGGAACACCCAGGCTCTGAGCAGAGAAGACACGAGGCAGTGCTCCCGTGCTCTGTGCTCCATCCTCAGCCAGCTGTGCCGGCCCCAGCCAAAGGTGCGAGCTTGCCTGAGCCCTGCGGATGCGGAACGAGAGCTCTGGGACTCTTCCCGCCCTCAGCCCTCCCTCCAGCATGCAAGCACCTTGATGAGCGCCAGGCAGAGAGTGAGGAACACCATGCAGATGCCCATGACTCTCAAACACGTATCTCAGCCCCACTGAGCTCAGCCTGCGGAACCCAGCCTTCCCTCGGGCGTCTCCAACCTCGTCTGGCTCCTCCTCTGTTGTCCAGTTTGACAGATGGCATCTCCAACCTCCCAGTTCCTCATGCCAGACCCATGGCAGTCACCCTGAACACCCTCACACGCCCAGCACCACCTCCAAACCGTGTCCTGAGCCCTCTCCATCCCCGGGGCCACCTTTCCTCTGGCTCCTCCCACTTCACTCATTACAGCCAAGCCTACTTTCTGGAAGCACAGAGCTTAAGAACGGAAGCAAGTCTCAATCCATCTGGAAACGGCTCGGCCTTGCCTTACGGAGACAACATGCAACATCCCGCCCCTCCGCGCTTCTCCAAGCCGCAAGGGCCTGGGCCCGGGTGCGAGCCTGCTCCCGCCCTTCGCCCGGAATGCCTTTCCCGTCCCGCATTCTCCCGGGACCACGCCGCCTTCCAGGGCTGCCCCCCGACCCAGAGCGCCCCCCGCCCGCTCCCCGAGTCGCCGTCCCCGGCCGCCAGGCGCAGGTGACCGCCCCGCAGCAGCGCACGGCAGGCGGCGCGCCCCGGCCCGGCCCGCGCGGGTCTCCGGCTTCGCGCTGTCGCGGGGGTTGCGGCAAGGCCGCCCGCAGAGCCCTGGGCGCCCCCGGCGCCGCCGCCCGCAGGAACAAAGGCGCGCCAGGGCCCCGCGTCGCCAGCGCTCCCGTCAGGCCAGCAAGCGCGGCGGTCGTGCGCTGCGGAGCCGGGGGACCCTGGGGGCAGCGGCCGCCGCCGCTCACCTGCCACTGCTCGGTTGCCGCCGCGCTGCGCCGGGCGGCCGTGACCTACTTTCCGCTCCGGAGCGAGACGTAAACAATCCCCGCCCCGCAGCCCGCCCCCCGCGCCGCATTGGCCCCGCGGCCACTGGCGGGCGCTGCTGGGCGCTGCTAGGCGCTGGCTGTTCGGGGCTGCGGGCAGGGGGCGGGCCGCGCGGCACATGCCTCCTGCCGAAAGGTTGCTCGAACTGTCGGTCCTGGCTCCACCTCCCCATTGGTCACCTCTCAAGCCGTCGGTAACAGGGCCCGTGTGCCCATTGGACGCGCGCGGGGCGAGGCAGGGACAGACACGGAAGTGAGTCCACTTCCGGTTCATGGCGGGCACCGGAAGCTGCGTCTCCTTACTTGGGATATGACTGGCTGAGTGGAGCGCCAGTGGGCCTGTCAGGACGGCCAGGGGGAGGGCGCTGCGTGGGGGGCGGGGTTTGGGCCGGTGGACGGAGGCCGTGGGGCGGGGGGGGGGGGATGGCGGCGGCGGCGGTGACGGCGGCGGAGGCGGCGGCGGCGGAGGCGGCGGGTGAGTGCTCCGAACGGGCGGGAGCGGGCGGCGCCGGTGCGCCGCGGCCGGTCGCGGCCTCGGGCGTTCAGGGGATGTCGTCGGCGCCCAGAGGGCGCGCGCAGGGTGCTTGGCGGGGACCAGCCGCGTCTCGCTGCGCCCCGGGGGCCTGGGGTCGGGGGCTGGTGGCCGCAGGGCCGCGGCTAGAGCCTGCGCGCCGCGTATGTCGGTTCTGTGAGGAAGCGGCGGTCCAGCACGGCGCGGGCCGGTGCCGGCCGGTGCCGGCGGGTGCGGCGGGCTGCCCCGGAGGTGCTGCCGGCGTCGGCGACCGGGCCCTGCCGCGAGCCGGCCCGGTGCCCCGCGCACCCCGTCCCCGCCCGTCGCTAGAGGCAGGGTCTAGAGGAGGGTCGGGACCAGGGCAGCCTTTGTGGAGCCCCCAGGGACCCAGGCTCGCGGGCAGGGCGGTGGGGAGGTCGGGCAGGGGTGCCCGTGGCGGGGTCAGAGGTAAGAGGCAAGAACTTAGGGTGTTGCAGGGGGACTGACGGCTGTGTGGGTGCAGGGGTGGGCCTGGTGTCTCTTCAGGGACATGTTAAGCTCACTGGAAGGAAGAGCCGGGGCGGAGTGGTCCGCGGCCCACAGAGAGCCACGGCTGTTGGGCCTGGGGCCGCGCGGGGCGTGGCCAGGGATGCAGGTGTGTGTCTGGGGCTCAGGGCATGGTCTGAGCCAGAGAGGTGGCTCCGTGCCCGCGCGTGACCGCAGCTCTAGGTCTCTAGAGCTCTAAGCGTTCCTCCTGAGAACTGGAGACCAGGGACCCCAGGAGAGTGTTGGGCACCTGGGGGGCATCACACCTGAATCCTATGAGTGGGGGCAGGGGCCGTCCCCAGCACAGCGGACCTCAGCCTGTCATGACGGCCGTTTCCCACTGGGATCAGCTGGGACCCTGCAGCCTCCTGCTTCCTGTGGCCCACCCGGGAGAGTGATCTGCAGGGGGGCAGGGACACACGTGCTCACAGCAGAGAGGGGCGGTTTGGGACAGCCGTCTGCCAGAAGGCCACGGTTCAGGTCTGGGGCCGGCCCGCGGGAAGACCTTCCAGCTGGGGGTGTTTGCTTCCATTACGCCAAAGGAGCAGATCTCGGAATTGGGGGCGTGGGAGGGGCTGGTGAGCCTTGAGAGTGAGCCTCCCAGAGCATCTGGTGCAAGGGGGATTCTCTGCCCTCCCCTTTTCTCCTGACCAGAGCCTGGAAACCTGGCAGGTGTCCGGCACATCCTCCTCGTCCTCTCGGGAAAGGGGGGGGGTCGGGAAAAGCACCATCTCCACGGAGCTGGCCCTGGCCCTGCGCCACGCGGGCAAGAAGGTGAGCACCCCACGCCGGCACCCGCTCCGACCACCCCGCTGCTCTGCCCCTTGCGGACTTCCGGCCTCTTTGCAGGTGGGCATCCTCGACGTGGACCTGTGTGGCCCCAGCATCCCCCACATGCTTCGGGCGCAGGGCAGGGCCGTGCACCAGTGTGACAGCGGCTGGGTCCCCGTCTTTGTGGACCAGGAGCAGAGCATCTCTCTCATGTCCGTGGGCTTCCTGCTGGAGAGCCCGGATGAGGCTGTGGTGTGGAGGGGCCCCAAGAAGAACGGTAATGACGGGGCACAGGACGGCACAGCTAGCCCTCTTGCTGCCCCCAGCTGTCACCATGGTGCTCCGTTAAAAAGTCAGTTAGAAAGTCCTGCGGGAGCTTCGGGCCCCCTCCCCGGGGTAACTGGGTAAAGCCAGAGACCCCAACAGCCAGTTATTTCCAGAACGGTTCTGCTGCTCACCGGAGCGATCAGGCCGGGCGAGGGAGTTAAGAGCAGGAGGAACCTTGTGCGGTTGTCAGTGGCCCCATCCGAGTCCCTGAGCCGGGAGGGTTCTGCTCAGACCTGAGGCCACACCAGGCCCCACCAAGCGGAGTGATTGGCAGGGGGAGGGGCTGCATGCGGGACCTGCCGCCATGGGTCACGGGCTCTCCTGTTGCAGAAGCTGGAGGGGAACCTGCGTCCAGGCACAGACCCCCTCCCCAGGAGGATCACAGCTCCTGGCTCAGGCCTGAGCAGAAGTCTTGGGTGGCCGGGGTGGCCCCACATCCGGGAAGAGAGAGGTGCTTGTGGGGCCCACGTGGTGCGCGTGCCACCCTCCGTAAGGAGCGGCTTGCTCTGCGGCCGTTGGGAAGACCCAGGACCTGCAGAGGCTGTAGGCGAGGGGCTCGCTGAGATCCCTGGGTCTCTGCAGCGCTGATAAAGCAGTTCGTGTCTGACGTGGCCTGGGGACAGCTGGATTACCTGGTTGTGGACACGCCCCCCGGGACCTCTGATGAGCACATGGCCGCTGTGGAGGCGCTGCGTCCCTATGGCCCGCTGGGGGCCCTCGTGGTCACCACGCCACAGGTACCCCGCGAGCGCCGTCCGCGACCTCACCGGGGACCTGGCACTATTCCCGGCTCTTGACACGCTCAGTGACCGCTGTCCTCTGTTGCCTGGTCGCAGGCGGTGTCTGTGGGGGACGTGAGGCGGGAGCTGACCTTCTGTAGGAAGACGGGGCTGCAGGTGGTCGGGGTCGTGGAGAACATGAGTGGTTTCGTCTGTCCCCACTGCACAGTGAGTCGTGGGGACTCGAGTGGTCACCAGCCCTTGCGGGGCCCAGGGGTGGTCAGGTGTGCCCTGGGTGGCGAGAACACCCCTGGACCTGTCCCTCTTGAGTGTGAGAAGTTCCTTAAGGGGGGCCGCACATCTGCGTTCCAGGAGTGCACCAACGTCTTCTCCCAGGGAGGCGGAGCGGAGCTGGCCAGACTCGCCGGAGTCCCCTTCCTGGGTGAGCACGGCAGGGCCGCCGCTTGGACTCTGCCCCGGGGGTCTGAGCTCCCCAAGGGTCTGAGCTCCCCGCGGCTGGTGGGCACGAGTGGGAGCCCGCGGGAGCCCCGGTGGGTTGGGGCTGGGGAGCTGGCCCCTGGCCCTCTGCCACCCTCACAGCCCGTCCCCTGCCCTCCCCCTTCGCAGGCTCTGTGCCTCTGGACCCTGAGCTCACCAGGAGCCTGGAGGAAGGTCGAGACTTCATCAGGGACTTCCCTCAGAGTCCCGCCTTCCCCGCGCTCTCCTCCATAGCCCAGAAGGTTCTGAGCGAGGCGCCTGCTCGGCTCTCCTGACCAAGGCAGCCCCCTCTCGCGTCTCTGGCCGCGCACACTCAGACCTAAGCAGAGGCCGTGGCCGTGCGGGCCTCTTTCTGCGCCCCCTCCCCGCATCTTGGGTTTCTAGGGCCTCTGGCGGTAGAGCGGCCGACAGTGGGCGGTTCTGCCCGGCGGGCGGGTGGCAGGGCCCGGGCGAAGGTGTGGGGTCCTGGTGGCTGAACTCTCAGGTGATGGCACGTGCACCCCCAGACCCACGGCTGGGCTGTTGTCCGTGGCCAAGGCTCCACGTGGGTCACAACACCTACACGTCTGGAGAAATCCTAGGGGCATCTGCTGTCCTCAGCGCCTCCCGCCATCCTCGGTGCCATCGTGAGCGATGCGGGGACAGCGGGGAGCGTCTTGCAAAGCGTTAGACTTAACTTCAGAGGAACCCACGATTAAAAGTGTCCCACTGCCGCAGTGACGGGTCTGCTGCTTCCGGAGCGTCGTGCCCTGGGGCTGCCGGAGCCGTAGCATGCTGGTGCGCTCATGCTGGTGTAGCCCGCGGGCCCTGCAGACGCCTGAGTCAAGCTTGGGGTCAGTGTGTGGAGAGCTTGGTGACGGCAGAGAAATCCATGCCGTCAGGGGAGGCTCAGCCTGGCGCAGCCGACAGCCCGTCCCCAGTCGCCCTGCACACCCTCCACGCCACAGGGCCGGGGCAGAGCCGAGAGTGACATGCAGCGCCCCAGGGAGGCCGGGCGGTGCAGTGGGACAGGGCACGGCATGGCGCCCACCCCAAGGGAAGAGGTTGGAATGTCGGCAGAAGGGACAGGGTGACCCCCCGCGGGGGGGGCGGTGCAGTGATGAAGGGGGTTCAGGTGCGCCGTGGACAGACGTTTCCTGGCGTGGAACTAGAGGGCAGGGGAAGGGCTCCTGGGGGCGGGGGGCGTGTCGGCCGGGGTTGGGCAGCGAGAACCCACATTCACACTGGGCACGAGCAGTGACCGCCCGGCTCTGCCTGGCTTCCCAGGACCAGGGCCTCTGAGAATGTGGCCAAAGAGGACAGCTGAGGTGCCGGGGCTCTGGACCACAGGAGGAGGAGCTGCCGCCTCTCTGGCACAGGCTGGTGTCCCAGGAGGGCCATGGGCTTTCCTCCCCCCATCCCCAGAGCTATACTGCTGTGGTCACACACGTGTGTCAGGTGGCTTTTTTTTTTTTTTTTTTTTTTAAGATTTTATTTATTTGACAGACACATCACAAGCAGGCAGAGAGGCAGGCAGAAGAGAGGAGGAAGCAGGCTCCCCGCTGAGCAGAGAGCCCAATGCGGGGCTCGATCCCAGGACCCTGAGATCATGACCTGAGCCGAAGGCAGAGGCCCCTCAGAGGCCACTGAGCCACCCGGGTGCCCTGTCAGATGGCTTTTAATGAGGAACAGCTGGGGGGCCAGGGCCTGTATGGCAGCGGTGCCCACACCAGCAGAGAGGGCCAATGCAGTGACCCCAGGGCAGCATCAGGGCAGGCCATGCCTCCGTCAGCAGTGAGCAAAGTGGGCCTCGTCGACGTCGCGCAGGTCGAGGCCCGAGACGCTGGGGGGGCTGGCGCAGGTGATGTTGTTGTAGGCGTACGCGGGCGGCTGGCCGTCATCGCCCTCCGGCACCACCTGCACGAAGCGCGGCACGACGCTGGGCTGCTGTAGGGCCAGGGTCCTCAGGGCCCGAAGCGGGCAGCCGCAGTCCCAGGGGTTGCCCTCGAGCCACAGGCGCTCCAGGCCGGGGGCGTGCGGCGTGAAGGTCCGCAGGGAGTTGTTCTGGAGGCTCAGGTAGCGCAGCTGGGGCAGGTCGGCCTCGGGCAGGGCCTCCAGGCGGTTGTGCGACACGTCCAGCCAGAAGACGCGGCGCAGGGGCCGCAGGGCGTCCGCCGCCAGCGCCGCCAGCCGGTTGCCCGAGAGCAGCAGGTACTCCAGCTTGCCGAGGCCCTGGAACGCCTGGCCCGGCAGGTGCGTGAGCTGGTTGGCCGTGAGGTCCAGCTCCTGCAGCTCAGCCAGCCCGCCCAGGCCCTGCTCGTCCACGGCCGCGATGCCGTTGTGCTTGAGGAATAGGCGGCGCAGCCCCGAGAGGCCGGCGAAGGCATGTGGCCAGAGGCGGCCCAGGCAGCCGCGCTCCAGGTGCAGACTGTGCAGCCGGCCCAGGCCGAGGAAGAGCTGCGGCGGCAGCGTCCGCAGGCAGTTCCCGGACAGGTTCATGACCGCCAGGCTGCGGAGGCCCGCGAAGGCGCCCGCCTCGATCTCGCGGATCTGGTTGTCGTTGAGCGTCAGCACCTCGAGCTGGCCCAGGCCCTCGAAGGCCCTGTCCGGCAGCTGCCGCAGGCGGTTGTGGCTGAGCTGCAGCTCCTCCAGGAAGTGCAGGTCCTTGAAGGCGCGCGGCCGCAGGCCGGCCAGGGCGTTGTGCGACAGGCGCAGGACGTGCAGGCCCAGCAGGCCGGGGAAGGTGTCCTCCAGGAGGCCGCTCACGCGGTTGTGCGACAGGTCCAGCCAGCGCAGCGCCTTCATGCCCAGGAAGGCGCCGGGGGCCACGGCGGCGATGAGGTTGCGCTCCAGGTAGAGCTTCTGCAGCCGGGGCAGCTTGACGAACACGTCGGCCTTGACGCTGCGCAGGGCGTTCCTGCTCAGGTCCAGCTCGCGCAGCTCCGCCAGGCCGCGGAAGAGCGGGGGCTGCAGGTACGCCAGCCTGTTGCCCGCCAGCACCAGCTCGCGCAGGCCGGCCAGGCCGTGGAAGGCGGCGTCGGGCAGCACGGCCAGGCCGTTCCAGCCGAGGTTAAGGTCCCAGAGGCCGGCCAGGCCCTGGAAGAGGCCGTCGTCCAGCCGGCCCAGGTGGTTGTTGCCGAGGCCGAGCGACGCCAGGCCCGGCGTGTGCAGGAAGGTGCGGGCCGCCAGGCCGCGCAGCTGGTTCCGCTCCAGGTGCAGGTGGCGCAGCCGCTGTAGGCCGAGCAGCGCCTCCGGCTCCAGGCTCGCCAGCCCGCTGCCCTGCAGGTTGAGGAAGGCCAGGCTGGAGAGGTTCCGGAAGGCGGCCGCGGGGATGGAGGACAGGTTGTTGCCGTCCAGCCACAGGGCCCTGGCGCCGTGCGGGATGCCGTCCGGCAGCCGCGTGAGGTTACGGGAGCTGCAGAAGACGCTGAGCTGGTCCACGTAGTCATCGTGGCCGCAGGCGCACACGGCTGGGCACTGCGGACTCTCGGCAGCCCCCGGGGCCCCGTTCTCCGCTCCCTCGGGGCTGCAGGGGCCCAGCGCCGCCCACGAGACCAGCAGCACGGCCAGGACCGGGCCTCCTGCAGGGAGAGGGGCCAGAGGACTTGAGCCCCGGGGCGAGGGCCGCCGCCTGCCCACACGCTGCGGCGTGGAACTCGCGCCCGGACCACAGCACGTGACCGAGAGAGGCCATGGTGCTGGCAGCCCGGACAGAGGTGGGAGCTCAGAGCTGCGCTCTCCCGTCCGCATTTGGAAGCAGAGCCCCAGTTAGGACAACCGGGACGTGGTCCAGTTCGGAACTGACGGCCCTTTCCACCCTGCAGGCCCGCTGGGGTAGCGACGCCCGTTCTGGAGAGAACTGCGGGTAGGGGTGCCTGGCCATTCGGCCGTGTGGCCGTGTGCATCCCAGTGTGGACACGAGTGGGACCGTGCTGGCAGGTGGGCCAATGGGAGGCCCGAGTGGGGTATGTGCTCCTGCCCTTGAGAGCCGCCGGTGGGTGGGCGGGCGCCGCCGCAGTGAGGCTCTGGGGCGGGGGTCACCCCCCCCCACGTGCTCCCAGGAGCCTGTGCCTTGGGTCCAGGAATGTCTCAGCACTCGTGCCAGGAGAGGAGCACGACGCCTGCCTCAGGGCAGATGGGGACTCTGCACCCCCAACTCATCAGGGGTCGGGGTGTCTCGGGACAGAGGGCACTTGAGTCCCACCCCATCGACACCCCAAAACCTGCGTCACGCACTGGACTGCCCACCGAGTCGGGGCCCATCCCTGCCCTCAGAGTGCGGGCTGTCCAGGGGGGTCCAGAGGCAGTGCAAGAGGCGCCCCACACCCACCTGCATAGGCCGTGCTGGGCCTTTGAGGGGCTGCGGGGCCAGCAGTCCAGCCCAGGGAGGGGTCCCCGGGGGGGCCTGAGGGGACTGGCCCCGGAAACAGACAGGAGGTGGGTAGAGGGTGTCCGAGGGCACATCCCGAGGCGCCCCTGCGGCGGCACCGGCGTTGTCAGCTCACCCCAAGCTGGGCCCTCGCAGGGCTGCCCCGGGCCTCGGAGGCACGGGGTTGGCTACCCCCAGAGCGAGGGGCTGGGGCCCTAGGCGCTCCTCACCTCCAGTCAGGGCCATCCCGCGTGCAGAACAGACCACAGGCGGGCCACAAGCTGGTGCGTCTGCTGGGGCCGGCTGCTCCTGTCCTCTGATTTCCCCACTGCCGGGGCTGCCAGCGCCCTGTGGCCAGCCCAGCCCAGCCCTGCTGGCCCGATGCCATTAACCCTCCCGAGCCCGGCACCCAGCGTCAGCCCCAAATGCCTAGGACACGGATGGCACAGGGGAGAGGCTGGGGGGGCTGCCTTCACACCAAAGCCACCTTCAGGTTTACCTGGCTGGCCCTCTGCCCCTGGGCAGGGGCCCCTCGGGCAGCTGTGGGGGACCTCCCACTCAGCGGACGGCCACGTGGGAGTTAAGTGGGAGATGGGCCTGGCACGCTGACCACCCCCCTCCTTCCCCCTGCCCATTTCCTAACAGCCTGGGTGGGGTCCTCATCAGGCCTCCCTGGGGCCCTGCCCAGCCTCGGCTTCTGGGACCTCAGGGTCAGCTAGTGTCTGCTCACCCCTCCTCCCCCCATCCTCTTCTAGGAACCCAGGGCAGGGTCCCCGGCCCCCTTGTGTTTGCTTTCCCTAGCACTGCCCTCTCTGGAAGAGTGGAGGGAGGCCTGGCCTTGGGCGCCGGGTCTTGTGGCTGCAGGACCAGCCTCCACCTGCTTTGGGACCCAGGCTGTCCTCCAGAGCCCCCGTGGGGCCCTGACCAGCCCGCTCTGCACAGAATGGCTGCCCAGAGACTGGCCTGAGGTCAGTCCCAGGTCAGGCCAGGAAGAAGGTTGACAGCCAGCACGTCCCCTTGCTGCTCAAGCAGGGGGATCCCTGCGCCCCCTTGTCCACCCAACCTGGGCACAGCGGGCACAGCCAGGGGAAGGGTCCTCGGCAGAGGCCGACAGACGAGGGCACAGCCAGGCTCCCCTCGAGAGGAGGGGCAGGGCTCAGGGAGCCTTGGGAGACTCTCCAGTGTACCTCCTGGCCAGGGGGCAGGTCCGCAGCCCCGCAGAGAGGGCCAGGGGGACCCGCTGCACGCTTCTCCATTCCCCCACTCCTGCCTCACCCCTGCCTGGCCCACAGCTCCCAGTGCCGGGCGTGGGGACGGCTTTATCTCTCCCTTTATTGAGCTTTGATTGATTTCCAGGTCGGTTCTCAGCCTCTGTTCTGAGAAATTATAGATCCGCCGGAGAACGTGCACGCCCAGAAATTGACCAGGTAAACACGCGTTACCGCAGCCCCAGGTGCCGACTCAGCACGTTCCCTTGAGCCCTGCGCAGGGCCAGGGCCAGGAGGGAGGGTGTGCAGAGGGACAGGGCTCTTTCTGTAAACCCGGCTGGGCTCGCATGGCTGCCCCCATAGCAACACCCGCACTCCGCCCCTGGGTCCCTCCCTGTCCTGGCCACCGAGGCTCTCCCCGAGACGTCTGGTTTCATGTGCTTCTGATCATCGTGTGGATGGGGGTCCCACACGAGCCCTGGGCTTGGCTCCCGTGTGACACGGGACTCAGGCAGCTCGGACACACAGCTGTCCCCACATCCTTGCTCACCCGCCTGCTGCCCGCGGGCCCTGTGCCTCGGGCCTGTGGGTCCTCCGTGGACTTGCTGGGACCCAGGTGTGTGTCTTCTTGGCAGGTGAGGCTGGACTTCCTGAGTGGTTAGCGGGTCCCCACCTCCTGGCGCCCAGGGGTGCCCTGCCCAGCCCAGCGCCATCCTGTCTGTTCCCAAGCCCCGAAGGTGAGTGGCTGCTGGCTTTCGTTCCGTGCTTCTCAGACACCAGTGGGACTGCAGCCCCTGAGGCTCGTCAGCGGGGGACTGTCCTGTCCCGTGAAGGGCGTGTATGTCTCTTGCCAATTTCTGGTGATGGCTCAGTCCGATCTGTGTTCTTAAAGAAAGTCTGGATGCACATCCTTCCTGGCTGGGGGGGGGGCGTGTGAGCAGTGTGTCCTTCCGTCCTGGGGCTCACCTGGCCGCGCTCTCCATCATTTTTGGCAAGAGTTCGTTGGATCGCCGTTTCCCGAGGCACTCGGCGCCGAGCAGGAGTTCTCAGAACGTGGGGGTTTCTGGGCCACTCTCGGACGTGGACTTTAATGTGACGCTCTCAAAGCGCCGTGGGGCACGTCGGGGGCTGTGCCCCCCAGCCTCGAGGTGGACAACGTCTTGGTCCCTCGCGGAGACGGCTCCCCCCAAGAGCCGCTTGGCTCCGCGGCCAGGGCCCCGTGTGCGCTCTTCTGGACCGAGCGAGCGGCTCGCCCGCGTCTGGGCCGGAACCAGAGCCCGCGAGAGGCGGGCTGCGCTGAGGTCTGTGCGGAAGGGACCCCCGCAAGCCCCACGTCATCCCCCGCTCTAGCTCTGACCTGGGGTCGCTCAGCACTGCTACGCGTTTCTGTTCCGATCACCCGTGAGGCGTGTCGTTTTCCCGGCTGGCGGCTACTTTTTGATACGTTTCCTCCTCGGTCTGCCTCAGTTTTGCCGTCTGGGCTTTGAGCTCCCGAAAGGTGCTGCGGAGTGCGACGCCGCCCCGACAAGTCCTCCCCTGCGGCGGCCCAGTCAGCGCGGCGGGGCCTGCCCGCTGGCGTGGCTGCCCCTGGCCGGCGAGCGGGCTTTCTGCGAACACGTGCAGTGCTGGGGCACCGGGGGGGGGCGCCACTAGCTCCTTCCGCCGGCTGAGCTCACCGCCATAGGGGCGCCTCTGTCCGGGGCTGCCGAGACCTTGTCGCGAGCCTTCAGCTACGGCTCTCGGTGCGGACGTGGGTTTCCGGCCTCTTGGGCACATTCTTCCGGGGGAGCTGCTGGCTCACGCGTGTTTAGGTGCGACAGTTACGAGACTTTAAGTCACCCCTGCACCCGGCATGGGGCTCAAGCCCATCCCCCGAGCTGCAGAGCCGCAGGGGCTGGGCCGGCTGCCTGCGTCCCACAGCACACTCCGCAGCGTGAGCGCGCCCTGCGCATCCGTCCTCGCCCGGCGGCCCGGCTCTCAGCGCCGCCTTCCCCGGGACGCGCTCTCCAAGGCGGGCCGGCTTTTCCCTTGTCTCCTGAGTTCTGAGAGTGGATTATCAGGTATGATATTTGGGAGCATTTTTCCCAGTCTGTGGCTCGGCCGTTTTTTAAAAAATGGGGCACGTGGGTGGCTCGGTCAGTGCAGCGTCAGACGTTTGATGCCACCTCGGGTCTCCATCTCTGGGTTGGGAGTTCAAGCCCGGCCTTGGCCTCCGCACTGGCTATAGGGCCTACTTCAAGAAAAAAAAAGGCGAACCGCCTCCTAGAATGCAGAGGTTGGTTTTGACAAGCTGCCCCGCTGGTTTGGCTTTTCTCTGGCTCAGGCTTTCCACGTGCCTCACACCAGATGACGGCGATCTTCCAGCGGAGGGGTGTGGGGCGCCTTCCCGTTGACTTAGATCTTCACGAATCTTGAGCTGTTTTCCATGCGGTACTTCCGGAGGATCTTTAGTTTGGTGCCGCCGTGGACGGGACCCTCTTCGTTCCGTGAACAGCTGTTCCCAGCACGTGGAAATGGAGTGGATTTTGTTTTTCCTAATCTGGTGTCCCAGGACCTGGCCGAATGAATTTGCCGGCGCTGGGTTTGTAGGTGTCTCTGGGTCTCTAGGATTAGCTGCTTGGGGGGGTCATCTCATCGGTGGGGGGTTGCCTCGTCAGTGAGTAAGGATGTTTCTCCTTTTTCCTTCCCAGCCTGCAGCCGTTTCCGCGGCTTCCTGGTGCCCCACGGCGCAGCCAGCACCACGCCGAGACCGGCCGCACCTCGCTCCTGGTTTTAGAGGTGAGCATCCCACGGGTCACTGTGATTTCGGAAGCTGTGACAGCAAAATAAATGCTCTTTTTGGGGGGGGGGCAGCCGTCCTGACCCCTATAGTCACAACCGTGTCCAGACACACAGCAGAAAGGGGCGCAGGCCTAGACAGCGGGGCTACTGTGGGTTTTCCAGGCAGACCCAGTGTCGTTACAAATGTCCTCAACAGTGGCAGGGCGGCTCCAGGGGCAGGTGGGAGGCCGGGGGAGCGGGCTTCACCTACAGCTGCTGGTGTTGGCGTCTACGGGAGGGACGTTGGGAGCCAAGGAACGAGGGCACCTCTGGCAGGAGGACCCGGGCTGGGGAGAGGCTCTCCGGGGCCTCCGGGAGGAAGCAGCTCAGCGGCCCAGAGCAGCTGGGGTCTGACTTCTGGCCTCGAGCACCGGCTCGCGGGTGCTTGTTCCTGTGCGGGGAGCAGAGTGGCGCCGTCCCCCGCTGCGGGATTCTGCTGACGTGTGTGTTCTGTGTCAGCCGGGGTGACGGCGGGTTTGTCAGCCTCTTGATCTTTTCAGAGAACTAACTTTGGGGTTTTTTTTCCATTTTGCTAATTTTCCTTTTTCTTCTGCTTCCCTTGTGTTTTGTTTGCTCTCTTCTCTAGTTTCTTCACTAGAAGCCTCTCCTCCTGCTGTGCAGGTGCGTGTCCCGCACACGTCGGTGCTTTCCACGTCCACTTTCTCTGTCCTGCTTCACGCACGGGCAGGTCCTCACGCAGGGGCCGCGCTGGTCGTCTCTGTGGCTGCAGCTCGCGCGTGTGCGGGAGCGCGCGCCGCGTCCACGGCTCCGACTGCGTGCTGTCCTGTCCGGAGGCGGGGGTGGCCAGACCTCACGCTGCCGCTGGGAACTCATTCCGCTCGAGCAAGCCGACACACTCCCTTCGCTCTGTTAAAACTCACTGTGACCGGTTTCGTGGCTCACGCCGGGTCTGGGCTGGAGGACGCGCGCGGGCGGGCTGATCCGAGCACAGGCGGGTTCCGTGGGCGAGCGCGTGCTCTGCGCCTTCGGCGTCCTGGGTCACGGGTCCTCCAGGCCGTCTGCCGCTCCGGGAGAACGTCGGCCTCCGTGTCTTAGGGTGCCTGGCTGGCTCCGTCGGTGAGGCGTCCGATTCATGGTTTCAGCTCAGGTTGTGATCTCGGGGACGCAAGATTGAGTCCTGCCCTGGTCTTCAAGCTCTGGGGGAGTCTGCACCCCTCCCCCGATTTGCTCGCTCGCTCTCTCAGTTTTTTTATTTTTACAGATTTTATTTGACAGAGAGAAATCACAAGTAGGCAGAGAGGCAGGTTGGGGCGGGGGAGAGGCCCCCGTGAGCAGGGAGCCTGATGCAGGGCTCGATCCTAGGACCCCGAGATCATGACCTGAGCCAAAGACAGACTCTAACCCACTGAGCCACCCAGGCACCCTTCAAATCTTTAATTTTTTTAACTAAAAAAAAAAAAGATCTCTGATTCTTGTTATGTAACCTATTTTCCACTCAGTCCCTGAATTACATAATTACTTAGAGGGCCTAGTGTGAAGCCGGGTTCTTCCGCAGGCCCCCCCCAGCCCCGTTCAGACACGACCGTCCGTCGCTCTGACAGCCTGTTATGTCAGGTTGAGCTCATGAACCTGAGCTGAAGAAATGAGAAACCGCTCTGGGCCAGGGAAGGAGGAGAAGTCACAGCGTCCTGCCTCCTCGCCCCCTCCACACCCGCCCAGCCAGCCACAGTGGGTCCCAGACGGGCTTGAGCCTGCGTGGAGTCCTGGGGGCACACAGTGCAGCCCCGCACCAGCCTGTCCTAGACCCCCCCGGGAGCCGCCGCCTCCCAGGCCTCTCTGCTGCTGCGACGCGGGATCGGCGTCCGTTAGAAGGTGGTGGACCCGGAGAAACCTTCTATGGGTCTGTGAAAGGTTTGGGGTTACTAGGGGTGCAGGGGTACCCTTGGCTCACTGCTGTGACCCTCACTCATAAACAGAACATTCTGAAGGGTGGTAAAGCCTGAACGATTTCCTAGCGGCACAGGAGCGGGCCACGTGGGGCCAGCATGTGACCCGGAGCAGACGGACCCCGCCCAGGAAGACAGGACACAGGCCCGAGGGAGATGCTTTCCAAGAAAACCCCTCTGAGGGCAGCAGGGGCCCGGGGTCAGGAGTCCGGAGCGAGAGTGGCCAACGCCCAGTCTCTGCGCTCGTACCCGACGGGACGGCGGCCCACGGCAGGGAGGACACGAGGGAGAGAAACCAGCAGAGCCCCCTCGGCCGCCCTCCGCGCCCCATGCCAGCCGCACAGGCGAGTCTGCGGCGTGACCGCCCGTGCGGAGACGACAGCCGGAGGAGCGGAGACAGGAGGGGCGCTCAGTCTGTCGGGAAACATGCGGCGGGACCTCCGACTTGCGGGTTCGAGCCTCATGGTGGGTGTGGAGATGACTTTAGATCTTCTTTAAAAAGGAAGAAAACCCTGGGAAGAAAGGCGCCTCCCCAAGTGGCTTCAGCTGCTGGAAACCCCAGGTTCGCACTCGAATTCCCCTTCCTCAGACTCCCAAAGTGCAAGCGTTCCGGTCCCTTCCACGTCTGCCGGCGGCGGGCTCGTGCGAGGAGGCGTCCGGCCCGGCCGGCCATGGGAGGCCCAAGCAGTAGCTCGCCAGGAGAACTGCGCGCAGCCCGCCCAGGAGACCGCATTCCTGTCCAGGGTGACTTCTGGTCACACTTATGTGTCCCCTGCAGGCCTCCCCCACATGCTGGCCACCTCCCAGGGTACATTTCCAGCCTGGACCTACCCTGACCCTCCTCTGCCCACTGCCCCTGACCCTGGGAAGCCTCACAGGCACCTCGGCCTCCCGCTGCCCAAACCCAGCCTCACGGGCCTTCTCTGAGCTCCTTTCTGTCTCCCTGCGACCCCGCGCTCATGGCGCAGATCCCTGGGGCAGAGACTGGGCTTTCACTCCACTCACGGGCACCCTCCGCCTGTCCAGCAGCCTCACCACAGCCCTCGGAAAAATGCTGGTCAAGGCTCGCTCTGCCTGCCGGCTCCTAACTTCACGTGGGCGCCAAGGTCCTCCTGTGTCCTGTCCACTGCTCCTCACGGCTCAGCCACAGCCGTGCCCCAGGGCCTTGGCACTTGCTTTTCTCTCTAGGTATCTGCAAGGCTCACTGCTATGAGCCGTCACTCATTCACGGCACCACCTCGGTGAGGCCTGCCCAGCCACAACGCTGGCTGCTCCTCGCCCGGTTTTCTCCCGTGCTTCCTCCCGACCCGGCTGCCCGGTCCCTCCATCAGGATGGAAGCTCCCCAAGGACAGAGGCTTCTGTTCACACCGAACCCCCAGAGCAGCTCAGCCTCCGCCCAGCAGCCGCGCTCAGGTCTGTGAAACCCAGAGGTGGGGACAAAGGCTGTGGGCCCGCTCGCCTCTCTGCAATGCAGGAGACCCAGGGAGCGAAGTCCCAGCAGCGGGACCACAGAAGGTTCACGGGGGAAAACGGAGCTCAGGTGGGAGGAGCAGGTTCCTGGGAGCGAGGCTGACGGCACTTCTCTGCGCTCCCGATGCTGGAGTGACTGAAAAAGACACCATTTACGTCCACAGCAGCCAAACTGTGGAAAGTCTAGATGTCCATCGACGGACGAATGGCTAAAGATGTGTGTGTACACACAGATGGACGAACGGACACACACCCGAGTATTACGCACCCATCGAAAAAATGAAACAAAACAAAATTCCAAAATCTTGCCATTTGCAACGACGTGGATGGAACTGGAGGGTATGACGCGGAGTGGAATGTCAGTCAGAGAAAGACCATTCTCACACGGTCTCCCTGACGGGAGGAATTCGAGCAACAAGACAGGATCGTGGGGCGGGGAGGGAAAAGTGAACACGAAACCGGAGAGAGAGACAAACCGTAAGAGACTCTTCATCTCAGGAAACCAGCGGAGCGTTGCTGGAGGGGAGGGGGCGGGGGGCGGCTG
>NW_019154129.1:14302311-14421239 GCF_002288905.1 Enhydra lutris kenyoni | reverse complement strand
GGGGTGGACGTCGGGGTGGACGTCGGGGAGGACGTCGGGGTGGACGTCGGGGAGGGCGTCGGGGTGGACGTCGGGGTGGACGTCGGGGAGGACGTCGGGGTGGACGTCGGGGAGGGCGTCGGGATGGACGTCGGGGTGGACGTCGGGGAGGACGTCGGGGAGGACGTCGGGGAGGGCGTGTGCCACGGTGAGCGCTGAGTTGTGTGAGACTGACGACTCACACACCTGTACCCCTGGAACAAATAACACATCCTGTGTTAACAACGATAATAAAAAGACGCCACCTACAACCGTGTCAAAGGCTGGAGTACCAGGGACGGGGCGTTCCCAGAGAGCTGGCCTCCAGGGAGTGTCGGCTCCCGCGGGGAAGGCATCTGCCGTCCGGTGGTCTGTCCGCCCTTTCCCTGGTTCAGGCAGGGGCCTCGGAGTCCTTGGAACTCCCCACAGGGTGCGTGGCGGGGAGCACATTGTTCACAGGAGCCCCGCCACACCGGGGTCGACGCAAGGGGGACGGTCACACCGCGCACAGGGCCAGTGATCCCAGGGATGCCGCAGTGACACCGCACAGCCCCTCGACGCAAGCTCAGACGTGCCAGGGGGGTGACCCCCCGTGTTCTACAGAGCGTGCGGCGCAGCACCCTGGCACCCCCAGACCTCTCCCAGGGGTCCTGCTTTGTACCCTTTGTAATCAAACCCAAGGGCAGCACTTCCCAGTGTTCTAGGAGCCATCCCGTGAGTGCCTGAGCGAGCGGGCTCGGTGCGGGCATCCGACAGGGTGGCCAGGAGGCCGCGGGGACTCCCCAGCGTGGACCCGTGCAGCTGAGCAACACCACGCTGCCCCCTGGGGAAGCCCGGGCTGGTCGCCGCTGCCAGAGGCCAGGGCAGTCTGCTGGGGACCGACCCCTTCGGCTGCAGGGCCGCGCAGACCCGGGAGCACAGCAGCAGACACGGAGAGCCGCGGGGACCGTGATGCTGGACAAGCGGCGTGTTCGTCACAGCAAGTCCAGAAACCCGGTGCGTCACAGCGTCGTTCCGATCCAACTCTAGGCATAAACATCTACTGTTTTTAACAGTAAATTGGCAAATGGCCAAGACTCTCCTGAAGGACAAAGCTGGGCTCTGTCCCTTCCCAGAAACAGAATTACCCCGTGGCTGTAGGAATACCAGCTGCAGCCCTGCGCAGTGCTCCCCCGGGGCCCGTACTGTGCGCCAGCAAGAGGGACAGACACCTGGGCCCCCACCCTGGGGGGCAGACTGCTGGCCACCAGCGTGACAGCATCTTCCCAGGAACCACGGACCCAAGGGTCAGAAGCGCACACACGACTCCCGGGGGCATGGACGGGAGGGCAGCAGAGGAGGAAAAGGTGACCTCGTACCACACCCTTAACCACAGTTCGGGATTTCTTCAACAGGACGCCGGAGTGCAAGGCCAGCAGCCACCTGGGGAACGACTGCCGACACGTGTGGCGGGAAACAAGGGCCCTGTGTGCCGTGGGAGGAGCAGAGCCCAGGAGAGATGTGGGGGTCCCTGAGCAAAGCGGCAGCCAGGGGAGGAAACCCGAGTGGCCCACACGCGCACGGAAAGGGACCCGGCCTCCCCAGGCAGCAGTGGGGCAGCCCTACGGCGGTTTGCACAAGGGTGCGGCGGGCACGGCTCACACTTCCCAGTGGGCCAGAACCTTCCCCCTAGTCAAAATGCCCATGGCCAGCACGCAGTGTGGGCACGAGAGCGTGTCAGAGCCGCACGTCACAGACCCAGAACCACAGCCACAGGTCTGGCCCCACAGGCAGCCCAGCTGCAGGCCCGGAGCCCATGGGGGCGACCCAGCAGGACCCCCTCACCAAGGACGACATATGCGAAGGGAAACCGCTACTGTTCAGAGCTCTGGGCTCTGGGGGGAGAGCGAGCCACGGCCCATAGAGGCTGGGTGAAGCGGCGTGACTTACTCATTGACATTTCCACGTGCAGTTGGGAGCACAGGGACTAAGAGCAGGGGGACTGTGCGGGATGCCAGCGGGAGGGGGACCACACACCGGGGTCCACCCCGGACGTGCGCACGCCAGCATGGACGGGTGCGGCCAAGCAGCACTGTGACGTGGCCCGAGACGCCCAGGCTACTTCAGAGCTGTACGCGAAACATCTAGAAAGTCCCGTGCAAACCCTGCTTCACGACATCACAGGGCCTCTGGCTCCATCTAGGGGTCACCATCTTCGGACAGGAAGGACTCTGCCTCCCAGCCATGCAGCACCGTGGCCCACCCAGGACTTGACACACAACCTCAGCGGCCAAGGACGTCTAGGGAGAGTGGCGACAGACCACCTCGGCTGGAGGAGAGCCCTGGGCACGGTTCTTCCCCACAGATCCAACCCAAAAGGACACCATCTGGAACCGAGGAAAACCTCGAGATGCAGAAACGAGCCGGCTGGAAACAGCCCTTCCTGCCTGCCCTGTACCCAGGGTCTGGCCGCACCCCGAGCCTCGTCTGGGCACCCCAGGTCCCCCCCCCCGCACGCCCCGGCCGGGGGCACACAGTCCGCCAGCAGCATCTGGGAGTGCCCGCGCGACTTCCCTGGTAACTGCGCTAGAACACCAGAGACGCAAGCGAAGGCTCTGAAATTAATTTAAATTAAACCAAGACTGGATTTCCTGCACTCCCGGCAAGAAATTTATCTAAAACATCTGAATACCCAAATGTGCTTGAGGGGGGCGGTGGCCAAGGGCGTCCCAGGCCCCACAGCCTCCTCAGTCCCGGGGCACCTTGAAGTGGTCCTTCTCTTTGCGGATGGCTCTCATGGTGGTCACGGGCTCCGTCTCCCCGGCGTGCTGCTGCACTGTCTTCTCCCTGCAAAGGCCGAACACCAGGCTGCACGCCGCGCCCCCCCTGCCAGCCATGCCCCCCGCAGGGTGCCGGGGACCGGAAGAGCCAGCGCAAGTTGAGACATGCTTAAAAAACGCAATGCTACAGCAGCAGCCAGCTCGCGTGTTCCTAACCGTGGGGTCGTGCTATCCTCGCCGAGCCATCCTGGCGGCGAACCTGACAGCGGGGACACTGACCCCCCACTGGCGTCCGGCAGGCCTGGGTGGCAGCTCCCCGAGACCCCGCCCCCTGCCAGGGACTGTACCTCACCCGCCTATGGATCCAGACTCCAGGGTTAGAAAGGACCCCAAACCCTTGCCGGGGCCCAAGCACCCCCTTCTGAGAAGAGGGCCCGTGCCCAAGGCCACACTCTACTTGATGCAGAGTTCAGGGTGGCCTCTGGCACACAGGGCGGCTGGGCAGGGGCACGGGCATCTGCGGAGCCCCCTCACCTCACTCTCATGAACGGGTTGTAGGTGAACTCCTCGGCGATGGTGGACGGCACCGTGGGCTCACCGATGCTGTACTTCTCCTGCAGGGGACAGAGGCCGCTGTGACGCAGGGACTTCTGAAGGCACATCTCCGTACCTTCAGACATCGTCCAGCTCCGAAGGCGAAGGGAAGGGAGGAGGGTCAGTGTGAGGACAGGCCCCGCCTGCTGTGGACAACCAAGCGTCCCGGCTGCCGCCACCACCCTGTCCCTCCTCCCCCTGCTGTCCTGGAGCCAAGTCTTGGAACTCGTCTCGTTAACACGAAGTCTGTTTTACGGGAGAACAGCCCGCAGCAACACAGACGACACGGTGCCCCGGGTCCCCGCCCTGGAAGGTGGGGAGCTCCCCTTGCGGGTCGTTTGGCAGGGTGTCCCCTCCATGGGCCCCACAAAGACCCAGGAAGAGCCATTTGCCAGGCAGCTTGGCAAATGGAAAAACAAGGAAAATTTAAGCAAAAATTGTGCTTTGGAAAGATCAACGAAACTGACACGAACGATGAAGGACAGGAGCACGGATCACCGACGCCAGGAAGAGGCAGTGCCGCGGTTGCGCCGGCGGTCGGGGCGGGGCTGACACTGCTCTGAAACCCAAGCCTGGATGATAAAACTTAAAGGAAACAAAGGAGAGAAATTCTGACCTTGGGAAAGGCAAGTATTTCTTAGAAGAGGTATGAACCATAAAAAAATGTAACATGCTGGACTTTATCAGAATTAAAAATCCTTACTCTTCAAAATACACGGTTAATAAAAAGCAAGCCACAGGGAAATACACATCAAAACCCCAGTGAGATCCCACGGCACACCAGTCAGAACGGCTACAATTAACCAGTCAGGGACCGACAGGATGCGGAGAAGGGGGAGCCTCCTACACTGCTGGTGGGAACGCAAGCGGGTGCGGCCACTCTGGAAAACAGCATGGAGCTTCCTCAGAAAGTTGAAAACAGAGCTTCCCTACGACCCAGCAATCGCACTACTGGATATTTACCCTAAAGATACAAACGTAGTGACCCGAATGTGTACAGCAGCAACGTCCACAATAGCCAAACTATGGAGAGAACCTACATGTCCACCCACAGACGAATGGATAAAGAAGATGTGGTATATACACAATGGAATACTATGCAGCCATCAAAAGAAATGAAATCTTGCCATTTGCGACGACGTGGATGGAACTAGAGGAACTATTATGCTAAGTGAAGTCAGTCCGTCAGGGAAAGACAATTCTCATATGAGCTCTGTGATATGAGGAAGTTGAGATCCAGACAGTGGGGCCGTGGGGGGAAAGGAGGGAAAATATGAAACAAGATGGGATCGGAGGGAGACAAACCATGAGACTCTTAATCTCACAAAACAAACTGAGGGTTGCCGGGGGAGGAGGGGAGGGAGAGGGTGGTGGGGTGATGGACATTGGGGAGGGCATGTGCTGCGGTGCTGTGAAGTGTGTCAACCTGGAGATTCACAGACCTGTACCCCTGGGGCACATAATACATTATATGTTAATTTAGAAAACAAAGAGATAAAATGAAAGTAAAATAAAAATAAAAAGCAAGCCATAGAGTGGGAGAAACTATCTGACAAACTTACCAAATAAAAGAGAAAATTCTCTTACCTAAATAAGATGATCCAATTTTTTAAATGGCCAAAAGACTTGAACAAACCCTTCACAAAATGGCCAATGGCACATAAAAAGATGTTCAACATTATTAGACACTAGGGAAATACAAATTAAAACCACAATCCTGGGGCGCCTGGGTGGCTCAGTGGGTTAAGCCTCTGCCTTCAGCTCAGGTCATGATCTCAGGGTCCTGGGGTCGAGCCCCGCATCAGGCTCTCTGCTGAGCGGGGGAGCCTGCTTCCCTCCTCTCTCTCTGCCTGCCTCTCTGCCTACTTGTGATCTCTCTTAATAAATAAATAAAATCTTAAAAAAAAAAAAAAACCAGAGTGAACACTTTCCAGTCGTTTCCTGAGGCCAGCGTCACCCTGACACTAAGACCCAAGGCGTCCCAAGACAACAAAACGACAGACCAGCCCCTGGCAGGGACCCAGAAGAGGCTAGAGCAGCGGAGCGCGGCCGAGGGCCGGGAAGCGTGGGGGACCCCAGCCCGCCCCCAGCGGCTGCAGAACATGGGGGACAGTCACGTAACATGAAAACAGGAATCAGTTCACAAAATTCCACACCCACTCGTGGTAAAAACTCTCAGAAGACCAGGAATACACGTGAGTTCGTATCAACCTAAGAAGATTTACAAAAACCCACAGCTACCATCACACCGAACAGGTAAAGACTAAACGCTTTCCCTGGAGCCTGGGAACAAGGCAGGGATGTCCGCAGTCGCCGCTTCTCTAACACTGTCCGGGGGACGCTGGCCAGGGCGGCGGCCCAGGCAAGTCAATAAAAGGCGCACGGATGGCAAAGGAAGGAGTAAAACGGTCTCTACGTGTTGGGGACGTGACTATGAGCTCAGGAGTCTACGGAAAAGACCCCGGATGAAGGGCGCTGAGCGAGGTCCCGCGGATACAAGATCGCAATGCAAAAGTCACCTGTATCTCTCAAGCCTTCAGCAAATAATCGCTTCCAATAAAACCCAAAAACATGAATTTCTTAAGGATACATTTAACGTTATGTACAATTTCCATAACAATGAAAATTACAAAATATTGCTGAGAAAAACTACTGAGCTCGATAAGGGGAAAGCAATAGCACAGTCACGGAAAGACTCAGTATGGTTACGACCTCAATTCCCTCCAAATCCTTTGTTACAACACAGTCCCAATCCAAAGCCGACTTTTTTTGTTAAAATTAACAAAACAATCCTAAAGTTTATATGGTATATGGAAATGCAAAGCACTTAAAAGCCAGAACTGGGGCACCTGGGCGGCTCAATCGTTGAGCGTCTGCCTTCAAGTTGGGTCGTGATCCTGGCGTCCTGGGATCGAGCCCCGCCTCGGGCTCCCTGCTCAGCGGGAAGCCTGCTTCTCCCTCTCCCGCTGTGTCTGTCATAAATAAATAAAATCTTTATAAAAATAAAAGCTAAGACCATTAAACTTTCAGGAGAAAACGCAGCGGAGTCTGACAGGGAGCGTGCATAGATTTCTTAGGACACAAGAACTGTAAAAGAAAATACTAATAAGCATCTTCACCAAAAGTATGTATAAATTTGTGTTCTCAAAAAGACACTGTTAAGGAAAAAGGGGAAAAAAGCCATACAAACGGGAAGGAAGTATTTGAGAGAGATTCCTGACAAAGACCCGTTTCCAGAACACACAGGGACTCCCGGCAACCAGGAAGACAGCCCGACTGTTTCCATGGACGGAAGATTCGAACACGCACCGCAGAAGACGAGCTGGGAGAGGCCCGCGAGCCCGTGAAACACGGAGCTCATCACCGTCAGAGAAATGAACATTTTAGGAAACAGGAGACGCCAGCGCGCACCGCCCCCAAGGGCTCACACGTCAGTCGTCCACGGGCACGTGGCGTGGCCCCAGCGAGGACGCCAAACCGTGCCACCAACCGGAAGCATCCTGGGATCTTCCTCAGGGCGAACCCCGCACCGACCGTGTCTGCGCCCGCGAGCAGCGGACACCCGTGTCACCCCTGCGGCGGCGGCGCACCGTCAGCCGGAGCGCCCCGGCCCGGGCCGAGCGGACCCCGCGGCACCATCACAGCAGCCGCGGCCCAAAGTGCCGAGCACAAGAGCCCCGTGACCCGCGTTCTAGGGCTGTGTGTGCGGGAGACTCCGCGACGGGGGTCTGCAGCGGGGGATGCAGGGGGCGCCCTGGGGTCGCACCAGGCCGCGGCGTCAGGAGTCACGCAGCTGTCCCGCTCGCCCGGGTCGGGTGTGTCCCACTGAGCGAGAAGCCACAGGGCGCCGCGCGGCACCCGGGTCTCCGGCGTCTGGGGAAGCCTCCCCCGAGCCAGCAGCTGACGCCCACGCATCCGAGTCCTCCCAGGGGCATTTCCCACACGCAGGCCCCAAAACTGGGGGAGATGCTCGACAGATACAGGCGATTTATTCAACGCCGGAGCTCCGAGACAGCCGTGGTCCCGGGACGGAGCAGGAGGCCCTGCCGCGAGGCCCCCTGACGCCCCTCTCCGGTCGGACAGCCCGGCCACCAGCCCGGCCACCCGCCAAGGGCAAGAAGCCAGCCCCGCCCCGCAGAAAGAAAGGCCTCTCTGACCGGCAGCCCCGGGCGGGTCCCTCTGCGGCCCGCGGGGCACCGGGAGGCTGCGGGACTAACTCACTGTCCTCCCGGCCGTGGAGCACAGGTCGGGGCGCCGCAGCGCCGGCCTCCCCGAGGCACCGGCGAGGAGTGCGGGATCCCGGGCCCAGCCCCAGGCCCCTGGGTCAGCGAGTATCCCAACGACACGGCGGGGGCTTCCTCGCTGGCTCGAGCCGGGCCGGGAGGAGCCCCTCGTGCCCACACGGGAGATGGAGCCCCAAGCACGGCAGTGCAGATGCCCCGAGCTCCCGGGAGCCCCGTCCTGGTCCCCGCCCGGCACACGCAGCCCTGCGGCGCGCCCCGCTCACCTTGGCCCAGGCCAGCTTCTCCTGAACGGCGGCGTTGTCGGGCTCCACATGGCGCGCGAACTTGAGGTTGTTGATGGTGTACTCGTGGCCACAGTACACTCTCTGAGGAAGACACCGGCCTGTGAGCTCCGAGTCCCCAGGACGTGCCCTCAGGCCCCTCGGAGACGGGCTTGCGGGGCTCCAGGCTGGGACCCGTTAGCGACTCACACACACGCTCCCCGCGTGCGTGTTCCACGAGAATAAAAACACGTTACCAGAAAAGCCTCACTTCCAGAGGAAGCGGCCCGCCCGCCCGCTCTCGCCGGCCCCACGCGCGGGGCGCGCCTACCGTGTCGGGCGGGAGCCGGCCCAGGACCTCGAGCAGGGCTCTGTACATCTCATCCGCTGTCCCCTCGTAGAACTTCCCACAGCCGGCCACAAACAAGGTGTCACCTGAGAAACGGCACAGCCAGGGGCCAGTGGGGGGCCGCCAACAGGACAGCAACAAACCAAGAAACCCTGAGCCCCAGCTCTCGGCTCCCAGCCCCCAAGTCTCACTAACTGCTTCCACCAGCGCCCCCCAAGGAGTGCCGAACCCCACTCCTTCCTTCACTGCCCCCCTGTCAGTCCTAGCATTGAGACCCCCCAAACCAGCCCTTGTTCCCACTGGCCCAGCAGCCGTCCCAGGCCCACCTCCCTGTCTCCTCTTGCCCTTGGCGGCCAGCACCAGCCCGGAGAAGCCCCTGAGCTCACCAGCCACCACCTTGGTCCTCACCACACAGGCCCCCTTCCTGCCTCCGCCCTTTGGAGGCCGTCCCGTCCCCGACACCCACCCCGCCTCCGCTGCTTCCTTGAGGGGGGCTCTACTCTCAGCAAGTGCCCGGACCGCTGTTCTCCAGGCCCCAGGCGCAGGGAGTCCCTCCATCATCTCTGGCCAGATCTCTGCCCAGGGAGCCTAAGCCACAACCCAGGACCACAGGGTTGTCATGGGGCCCCCCCCCAGCAAGGGTGGTACTGCACTGCTCCCAGGGGACAACAGGACAGCCTAGTGGGGGTGGGACTGGGACTGTGTCCCTGAACAAGCCCTACACGTAGGGGGAGCCTGGGAACCAGTGAGAAGTCCACGAGACCCCGGAGGAGGCTGGGACACACAAAGGCGCAGGAGACTCTGAGGTCGGGCCCTCCCTCCAGGGGAGCAGCCCCTTATTCCCACACCCGCCTCCAGGGCCTCGCTGGACATCCTGGTTCCCACACTTCAGTCCTTGCCTCAGGGTGGCAGAGGCCAGAGCCTCAGCACCGAGGATGCTACTGACCCGTCCATACCCTGCGCCCTGCCAGCCGCTGTCCATGGAGGAGGGGCGCAGGGCCTGGGCTCAGCACGCAGCCCCACCTTCCAGAGCAGGCACATGGCTTCTCGTGTCCGCAGTCCCCAGGGACCCGCCTCACTCCCAGATCCTGACGCCCCCCCACCCCGCAGCGGTGACGGGTACAGGTGCAACACCAGCTGCTCATGGCCACTCAGGGGCCCTTCGCACTTGCTGTTCCCGCAGGCGGCACTGGGGGCCGGTTCCACGGCCACACACACCAGCGGATGAGGCCGAGCGAGCCCGGGGTCCCCGGGGTCCCACGGCGCGAACTCGGAGTCGGCTCAGGGCGTGCACCTGCTGCTACCGCACTGGGGACACTGAAAACGACCGGTCTTTAAGATGAGCTTTGGTGTGGGGTGCCGTCGGAGTCACGAGGCAGCAGAGGCACCTCCCCTGCCGGCACTGGGAGCCTGCGGGCCGCAGTGGCTGGTCACCGAGCCCCACGTGTGCCCGTCCCACTGCGGAGCCACTCCAGGAGCCCCGTGGCACTTCCCAGCTGGCTCCCGCTGCAGTGACTTCACGACAGAAACGTAAGCTCCTGCAAGACTCAGAGCTTAGCCCTTGGCGCTGGCTGAGAACCGTCAGGAGGCAGAGGGGCTTCCGGGCCTGGGCAGACAGTGCTCCTGTCAGCGGGAGGCTTCCCGGCTCTAAGGGCTGTGGGCAACCCCCACCTCACCCCCAGGCCCCGCAGGAGCCTGGCTGCGGACCCTGACCCTGACCTGGCGGAGCACCGAGGGTCTCCGGAGACCTCCCTGGCCCGGCGCGAGCCCACACACTCACCTGTGAACACCGCAGGCGGCTCGGAGCTGCTGGGCTTGTTCACGAAGTAGCAGATGTGTCCAGACGTGTGGCACGGCGTGGACAGGCACTTGACGTGGAGAGACCCCACCTGAAGCAGAGCGGGTGCTGGCACTCGCTCCCTGCACGCGGCGGGCTGCCCAGGGCTCGCAGCCGGTGGACCCCCGCCCCAGCGGCCGACAGGGGCCCACGGACCTCCGATCCCCGGGCCGCGGAGCAGCAGCGCATCCTGCTGGGGACCCCGGGGCGGGGCGCACCCTGGCACCCGCGCGGGTCGGCGCGCCGTGTTTTACTCCCTCCTCAAAGCCAAGCCAAGTCCGAACCAGCCGTCCTCCTTCTTAAAGACGGTTTCTCTCGGTTCTCCTTCCTGACTCCCACTGCCCCCCAACCCTTCTAAAACGTTCAGGCCCACAAAGACTGAATTCAAGACCAACATCGGTGCGACGTTCCCACGGGTCAGCGGACGAGGACAGCCCCCTAGGCTGCGAGTGCGCTCTGCACATGCGCACCAGGAGCTGTGAGCCTGCGCCCCGCCCCGCCCGCTGAGCTCCTGGGGACATCCTCCCGCTGGACCTCACATCAACGCGTCCAGTTGCCCCAACCGTCTCGAGACAGGGCCTGGCGAGGGCACCGTCAGGCCGTCCTCCACCCGCCGGGTCCCCGAGTCAGGGAGGGAATGCGGGCAGGGGGTGTCCGTGTCCGCACTGCACCGTGCCCTCCATCGGTGCACTGCTCACCTGCAGTGTGGACAGGTGCGTGACCTTGTGAGTCAGGGCCCCGATCCGGTCGTCACCCCCGCACACCTTCAACCCAGGCGCCAGCTTGACCAGCTTCTCGTTCCCGCCGGCGTGATCCCTGGAAGCGGGAAAGAAGACCTGGGCTCCTGCCGATGGGACCGGACCTGCTTGCTCTTAAACCCCGAGCACAAGGCTCCTTTCCTGGTTACGTCTCAGCAGAAACGCATCTCCCAACACAGGAAACTGGCTTGTCATTTGGCCGCACTGACGCGAACATTCTCAGACGTGCCATTCCCGAGTGAGGCATTTCTACGCCCTTCCCCGTAGCTGTGGAAACTTCTGAAGCAAATACACCGAAGCCCAAACTCTTAGATCCCTGTGGCCAGCTCCCAGGCTCTGCGCACTCAAGGTCACCTGAGGGTCTGTAAGAAGCACCACAGCCTGACTCCCTGCCCCATGTGGCCTGCAGAGCAGGAGTTCTAACATGACGCTCCCAGGTGGCCCAGTTTGGGACCCACTACCCTGAGCAGGTGGAAGCTGTCTTCTAAAATGGCAATGCCGGGACACCTGGGTGGCTCCACTGGTTAAGCACCCGAATCTTCATTTCAGCTCAGGTCACAACCTCACGGTGGTGAGATTGTGGAACCTGCTTAAGATTGTCTCTCTCCCTCTCCCTCTGTCCTCCCCCATCTCTCCCTCCCTAAAAATAAATAAATCAGTAACAATAAAATAAAATGGGGGCTCCTGGGTGGCTCAGTCGTTGGGTGTCTGCCTTCGGCTCAGGTCATGATCTCAGGGTCCCGGAGTCGAGCCCCACATAGGGCTGTCTGCTCAGCAGGGAGCCTGCTTCCCCCTCTCCTGCTCCCCCAGTTGTGTTCCCTCTCTCACATTCTCTCTGCCAAATAAATAAAATCTTTAAAAAAATTTTTTTTTAAATGGCAATGCCCCACCCAAAAGACCACCAAAAAACTGCTAGAACTGATATACAAATTCAGTAAGGTTGCAGGATAAAAACCAACGTGTAGATGGGGTGCCTGAGTGGCTCAGTGGGTTAAAGCCTCTGCCTTCAGCTCAGGTCATGATCTCAGGGTCCTGGGATCGAGCCCCGCATCGGGCTCTCTGCTCAGCAGGGGGCCTGCTTCCTCCTCTCTCTCTGCCTGCCTCTCTGCCTGCTTGTGATCTCTGTCAAGTAAATAAATAAATAAAATCTTAAAAAAAAATGCGTAGAAATCTGTTGCACTTCTATGTGCTAATGAAGCAGCATTTAGAGAAATTAGGAAAATGATCCCGTTTACAATTGCACCAAAAATATACAACACCCAGAACTAACCCTAACCAAAGAGGTGAGAGAACGAGTCTGGAAACTGTGGAACACTGTGAAAGAAGCCAAAGACAGAAAGAAACAAAGACACTCCGCTGCGTGCTCATGGACTGGAGGAACAAACACTGCTAAAATGCCTACTTTCCAAAGCCATCTACCATTCAATGCAATAGCCGCCAGTGCTACCCCCATTTTTCACAGAGCTACAACAAAGAACCCTAACATTTCTAGGGAACCGCAAAGGCCCCAAACAGCCACAGTGATCCTGAAAACCAGATGCAAAGCGGGCGGCACCGTGATTCCGGACTTCAAGCTCTATCACAAGCTGTGATCATCAAGACAGTGCGGCGGCGGCACAAAAACAGACACACAGATCCATGGAACAGAACAGAGAGCCCGGAAATGACCCATCCAAAAATACTCAACGGGAAAAGGACGGTCTCTTCAACAACCGATGTTGGGAAAACAGGACAGTCCGATGCAGAAGAATGAAACCGGACCACTTTCTTACGCCACACATGAAAACAAGTCCAGAATGATGAAAGAGCCGGATGTGAGACTTGAAACCCTCACAGTCCTAGAGGAGAACACAGGCAGTGACGACTCTAACATTAGCCACAGCACCTTCCTGCTACACACATGTCCAGACGAAGGGGACAAAAAGCAAAAACAAACTCCCAGATGTCATCAAAATAAAAAATGTCTGGGGGCGCCTGGGTGGCTCAGTGGGTTAAGCCTCTGCCTTCAGCCCGGGTCGTGATCTCGGGGTTCTGGCATCGAGCCCCGCGTCATGCTCTCTGCTCAGCAGGGGGCCTGCTTCCTCCTCTCTCTCTCTGCCTGCTGCTCTGCCTACTTGTGATCTCTCTCCCTCTGTCAAATAAATGAATAAAAAATCTTTGAAAAAAAATTAAAAAAATAATAAATAAAAAATAAAAAATGTCTGCACAGCCAGAGAAACAATCCACAAAGCCAAAAGGCAGCCTACAGAATGGGAGAAGATATTCGCCAATGATGAAGTGTTAGTATCCAAAATTTATAAAAAGCTTATGTAACTCAACACGCCCAAACACACATAATCCAAATAAAAAAATGGCCAGAAGACATGAAGAGACAGTTCTTCAAAGAAGACACCCAGATGGCCGGCGGTCACATGAAAACACAAGGACGCTCGCCCAGGGGGTGCACGCGGCCAGCGACAGCCCCGTTACCTCCAGCGGCCAAATGACGGAAGCCGCCCCATGCCCATCCCCCGGTGAACGCACAAAGACGTGTAATATCTACACGTGTACACACACACACACACACACAGACACACACTGTAAGAATGAGCTCCTGCCATTTGCAGTAACACGGACAGAACCACAGAGTCAAATGCTCCGTGAAACGTCAGAGAAAGGCAAATGCCACGTGATTTCACTGGTACGTGGAATTGAAGAAACAAAGGAACCAAGGAAAAGGAAGAGAGACAAACCAAGGAGCAGACTCTTGAGGAGGAACAGATGGATCCCAGCGGGGAGGTGGGTGGGGGAAGGTGACACGGGTGACAGGGCTCCAGGAGCGCGCGTGTGAGGGGCAGGGAGCACACACAGCCGCTGGGTCACTGTGTCGCACACCCGCAGCCAATCTAACACCAGATAGTAACTGGAATTAAAATAACACAAAAATAAAAACACTTATAACTTTAAACAAGTAAACACACGCACACAGGCCCAGCTCGGCAGTGCCCGAGGGGGACTGGGGGCCAGGCCAGCCTGTATCACGGCTTGTGGGGCCGGACCTGCACCGCCGAAGCCCAGCCAGGGCCCTGCCGCAGACCAGCCTTCCCGGGACAAGGCGAGGGCGCCGGCTCCTCACCGCAGCCTCGTCCACGCAGCCCTTCGAGAGGAGCCCAGACACCGTGGGGCGCACAGATAAGAGGGGCGGGCTCTGCCAGGCAACACCACCCCACCCTCCAGGGAGCGCAGGGAGGGAGGGAGGCTCGGTCTGGGGCGGAATTTGGGGTTTTGTATTCTAACATAAACAGAGGAAAAACCCCAGGGCGTCACAACTTAAGAAAAGTGACCTGGCGGTTGGTCGGCAGACCTGGCTTCTTACCGGAAAGCAAGCCCAGCAGCAGGGCCAAGGGCAAGGCCACGGCCCCGCCCCTCCGCATTCAGGAGTTAACAGCTGATGGCCTGGGAGGAACACCCCAAAGACTCTGGTGCCTGCTGGGCCACCACAGAACAAACCCACCGGCCCAGGCCCTTGCAGGCTGAAGCCGTGGGAACCGGGGCTGCCCTCGGGCACTCCCATGCAAAAGACAATTTAGAGCCAAATCAATATTTTTTTCTACTGTAAAGAGCTCTGAGTTTCAGCTCTGGTCCTAAAAGGCAAACACAGGTGCTTCTTCACCCCCTACCTTCAATTTTAAAACCACAACCTCTCCAAATAGAGCGGCTTGATTTTTAAAAACACCAACGTCTAGAATAGTTTCTTCCCTGACATCAAAGCCTGTCTCCCATCACACGAGCCCGGAGCCTTCACATATGCTGCTGGGGGTCCATCCCATGCAGCCCCGAGTTAGCAGTGCCCAGGGCCAAGGCCACGGGACAGCGGCACAGGGGCCACCGCCGGCACGTCTTCTCAGAACCCCGCTGGGGCCGACCCTCCGTGGCACAGAAAACGCAGCTGGGCAGGGACGAGGGCTTCCAGCACCCCAGTCCCGCAGGTCTCCACCCGTAGGAGGGCCCAGAGAGCCCGAAGTGCCTGACCCCCACAGAGGCCCGCCCGGAGTGCGCACAGCCCGGAGCAGACAGGCCCGCGCCGGCCGGGGAGGACTTACCAGTGGTGGTGCGTGGTGAGCACCGTGGTCAGCTTCACTCCGTGCTTCTTCACCGTCTCTACAACCTGCAACCAAACACGAGGCACGATGGGGACCACGGTCACTCCCCGCACTGGGTGGCCGAGCTGTAGGGGGCCCAGCAGGACCCAGGCCTGCCCGGGAGGGGCCACGCCCTGCCCCGACCCTGCTGACTTGCCCCCGATCCCAGTCCCGGTCCCTCTTGACCCAGCTGGCAGCTCAGGGCCAGCCATGACCTCTCCAAGTCCCTCTGCCCGAGGTAATCGCCCCTGGGGCTTCCTGGCACCCAGGGACCTTCCAGACAGAAGCCCGTTGCTCTCCTCGCTCAAGCTGCTGGCGGCCTCCAGCCCTCGCAGAGTGGCTGGACACTGGTTGTTTTTCAAAAACCAAACGGGTGAACTTCTGTTTAGCTCCAACCAAGCTACAAGGACACTGCAGCTACCAGCCCTGGCAGGGGGTGGGGCGGTGCTGGGGCCCTGCCTCCCACCTTCTGGGGCTGCACCGGGTCCACAACGGCGGCCTCCTTGGTCTCGTCGTCGATGATCAGGTACATGTAGTTGTCGGTGAGTGCGGGCAGTAACTCAACCTTCATGGTGCCCTGTTCCCCGGCCAAGCTCTTCCTTAAGTCCGTGTGATGGAGAAGGGCTCCCAGCAGGGCTGGGCCTGAAGACAAAGCTTCGGTCAGTGTCCATGGGAGGCCGCCCCAGGCTGAGGCTCAAAGACAAGCCCTCGGCCGGGAGGCCCAGGAGACCCCACGTGCTGGGGACCCAACATCCCGGGGAAAGGACTCGGCCAGCGGCAAAGTGTGAGGCTGGCCGCGACGGGTTTTCTGAGTTCCTTCGGGAAAGAAGAAAATATCCTAATTTACCACATCCGTAAGAAAAACACAGAAAATTCTTCACATGCATATTCACGGAAATCCCTTCTCACACCATGATCCTGATTTTCTTTTTCGCAAGCTCTCAGGGGACGGGGTGCTGGTTTGTGCCTGTGATTCAAACCACAGTCAAAAGTGACCAGTGCCAGTCCTGGGGTGTTCACACCCGACTCAGAAAGACCACGAAGAGAGGAACCCGGAGGGCGAGCGCCTCTGACCCTTCCTAAGTCTCCAGCCAGAGAAGAAAACAATATTCTCTTTCATAGGCAGGAACTCGAAATTTGGACCACGCACTAAACGACCAGGGCCTGACACATGGGAGAGGTGGCCACCTGCTCCAGATCCAAGTGCGCAGGACACAGAATCGCCATACAGTTGAGCCAAAGGACCCGGCAGGGTGTGTCAAGGGTGAGCAAGGGCCGAAGGCATCCCCGACTGAGAAGTCAGGGGCCAAGCCACTTCCAACAACGAAACTCCTCTTCGATCTAAAAATTCACAGAGGCCCAACAATACTTGTCTTGATGTGAAAGAGATGAACACCACGAAAGGTGACAGAAGACAGCCATGAAATTCTGGGGGAGGTGCCAGAATGAGGCCCTCTTCCAAAAGGCATCCAGAAAGCAGGCAGGACCCACTGACTGACAGACCACATCTCCAGGGGCCACCGAGGGCTGAATTCGACCTCATCTGCCACAGCCAGGGAAACTGTCAAGAATACACCGACATATCCAACTCCCCTTTCCCTGGACAACCAGTTGGGCATTTTCCAGGCCCATCTCCTCCCTCATACACGGCAAAACAAACATCTCTGTATGGCCAGGTTTCTGTGACTATCCACCCTCCCTAGGCCCCAGCACTACCCCAGCCCAGGAAGGACTACAGAGCGGAGTGCACCTACTGGGGTTGGGGGAGGGAGGAAAGCGGGATGGAAACAGGACTCTCCTGCGAGTCTGGGAGAGGAACACTGCCCAGGTGAGGGGGCTGTAACCGCAGCGTGTGCTCGGGCTCCTCCAGGTGCTCCGAAGGTTCTCCCAGAGAACCCGGGGAATCAGAGACTTCTGCAGGCACCCCCGAAAGCCGGCTTCCTTTTCCAAACATTACATGCCTGAGAAATGCTTCCAGTGCACCGCTTTGCAGTGTCATCTTTTGTAGGCGCAAAGGGCACGGAACAGCAGCCTATGGTCCCAGCCGAGACCTCAGACCCGTTTTGCTTGGTTTCTCTTGAACCGGGCCCGTCCTTCTACACCGTATCCCGAGGCTGGGACCGGGCTCCCATCTGAAACAGGTGGCCACAATCTTGCCAATTCCCTATAGTCCTACTCATGATCTCTGCCTGACTCTGGAAGCAAAAAAGGCTTAGCCCCGACACTCTGAGGAGTGTCCCCAAATGGAAAAAAGGACAGGCTCTTTCCTTAGTGACGGCAACACCTACCCACTCCAGAACACCGAGTGCTCTCAGTGAGATCTAAAACGGCCAAGGACAGCTTTGCCTCCCTCGCGACTGCTACGTGATCATGTCTCCAACTGCTAACCATCTCCCAAAGACTCGGGTCACCCTACTGCCCCTATTGCCACATTAGCCAGATAAGATATCAGGAAATAAAGAAAAAGAGATTTCAAAATCAAGGTCAAAATATTCCGACAAAGCAGGAGGTAACCCGCAGTGGGACAGGTATCTGGCAGCTGCAAGCGCAGGCCCTGGAAGCCCGCCAGCCCAACGCCGCTCCTTCTAGAGGGAGGGCCAGGGCCCCACAGTCCCCAGGACCCCGTCCTGCTGCAACCCCGGTACTGCCCGGGCCTCCTGCCCTTTGCACTTGTCAGCCGAAGCTCACAGGAGGAGATGGGCAGACAGGCCCCGAGGCGCACACACGCGGGGTCCGCCCGGCCGGGGAAGGGCGCCCCGGGAGGGCCGTGGGCTGACGTGGGCGCGGGGCTGCTACGGCGCGCGTCTCCTTACCGGGCACAAATCCGCCAGCAACCCCCAGCCGACCAGTGACCCCACTGTCTTCAGCCCCGCCAAATCTGACTCAAGTGCCGCGGGGCCTTTCCTCGACCCCAACCCGCGCGCCCGGACGCCGGCGAGGGTTACAAGCCTGTGTCGACAGAAAACAGCGTCAGCCCGCGGCGGCCCGGCGACTCCCGACCGCCCCCAGCGCCGCCGGACCCTTCGCGGGGGCGCGGTCCAACCGCCGCCACCGGGTCACGACGCGGGTGGGCCCCGGGCCCCCCCAGCAGGCCGGGCCCCGCGCCCCCGGCGCCTGTCAGGCGCGCCCCTCCGCGCCGCGGCCGGCGCCGGCCCACCTACCCAGGCCGCGGCGGGCGCAGGCGGCTCCCAGCGCGGCGAGGCTCCGGCGGCCGAGCAGCCCGCGGCCCAGCACCATGACCCGGGACGGCTGGGCGGCGGCGGCGGCGGAGGCGCGAGGGGCGGGCGGGCCGCACACGCCGGCGGCGCGCCGCGGCCAATCGGCACCCGTCGCCCCGCCCTCCAGCCAACCAGCGCACGCCTAGCGCCCCCGCCCCAGACCTCGGCCAATCAGCGCCCGCGTCCAAACCCGTGCCGGCTGCCAGCCGGGCCTCCGCGGACCCGAGTGCCAGAGGGGAGCCGGGAGATACCTGCGGCGGCCGCGGCCGGAGGGCAGCGTCAGTCCTTCCGCCGCTCTCCAGGCACCAGGCTCGTGCCCCGAGGCAGCTGCTGGACAGCGGCTCCCAGGAGTTGAGGCGCCGCGACTGCCGAGCACCCGGTAGGGCGCAGAGCGGCGCGGGCCGTCGCGGACCGGACAGCGCTGCGAGGTAGTTCGTTCTCTCCGGGGCGCCGTCGGCGTCAGGTGACTGGGCCGGGCGGGTCACGTGACTTCCAAGGGCGCCCGGCCGAGCCATGGCGGCGCCCAGGCCGCTGTCCCGCTTCTGGGAGTGGGGTAAGAACATCGTGTGCGTGGGCAGGAACTACGCGGACCACGCCAAGGAGATGCAGAGCGCCGTGCCGAGCGAGCCGCTGCTCTTCCTCAAGCCGTCCACCGCCTACGTGCCCGACGGCTCGGCCATCCTCATGCCGCCCTACAGCCGCAACCTGCACCACGAGCTCGAGCTGGGCGTCGTGATGGGCAGGCGCAGCCGCGCCGTCCCCGAGGCCGCGGCCATGGACTACGTGGCCGGCTATGCCCTGTGTCTGGACATGACCGCCAGAGACGTGCAGGACGAGTGCAAGAAGAAGGGCTTGCCCTGGACGCTGGCCAAGAGCTTCACGGCCTCCTGCCCGGTCAGTGCGTTCGTGCCCAAGGAGAGGATCCCGGACCCTCACAACCTGAAGCTCTGGCTCAGGGTCAACGGCGAACTCAGGCAGGAGGGTGAGACAGCCTCCATGATCTTTTCCATCCCCTACATCATCAGCTACGTTTCTAAAATAATGACCTTGGAAGAAGGAGATATTATCTTGACCGGGACCCCGAAGGGAGTCGGACCCGTGAAGGAAAACGATGAGATCCAGGCTGGCATACACGGGGTCGTTAGTATGAGATTTAAGGTGGAAAAGCCAGAGTACTGAGTCTGTGCAAAGCGCCCTGACTTACTAAGTTTCAGGAGAGAAGGGAGCTGGACAGAAGCAAGCAAAGGTTATTAAATGGGACAATCCTTTAAGAAGAAACTAATTCTTAAATATGATTTAATTGGATTGTTATGACTTAAGGAAAATGGACCCTTAAAGGAAAATGTGATCTAGAAAAGCTGGGCCAGAAATGGAAAGAAGATTGAGTGTATTTTAAGAAACGACCAAATTAAGTTTTTGTAATGCTTCCAAAGCAGATAATTTATCAAACCTAATGTTAAGAAGACTTTCCTTTCCTAAAACTGGAGTGGATAAGACTTTTCATTGGGGGGGTGCCTGGGTGGCTCAGTCCGTTAAGCATCTGTCTTCCTCTCAGGTCATGATCCCTGGGTCCTGGGATTGAGCCCCCAAGTCAAGCTCCCTGCTCAGCGGGAACTCTACTTTTCCCCTCTGCCCCTCCTCCTGGCTCATCCTTTATCTCTCAAATAAATATAAATCTTTTTTTTAAGTTTTTTAAGAAAAGACTTTTCATTGAGACATTCTGAGATCAGTAATTCAAAACTTAAAATATGCAAAAGAGGGGCACCTTGGTGACTCAGAGGGTTAAGCCTCTGCCTTTGGCTCAGGTCCTCAGGATCCTGGGGTCAAGCCCCGAATCAGGTTCTCCCCTCAGCGGGGAGCCTGCTTCACCCTCTCTCTCTGCCTCTCTGCCTACATGTGATCTCTCTCTCTCTCTGTCAAATAAATAAAATCTTTTAAAAAAATACGCAAAATATTTTGAAAATCATGTATCCTAAATTGATCACGATAATCATCAAGAGGTATTTGTAAAAATAAATATTTCCACATCACTTGCCCATACCAAGCCCACTGTATTAATTAGCAGAATTAATCTCCAGCACTCTTCAGTGCTTCTTTTGGAAATGTGGATAAACACTACTCCACACAATTTAAAATTGTATTTAATAAATGAATGATTAATGGCAACCTCACTCATTTGTACCATGGCCTGTAATATTATGAGTTTGGGAGATAATTTTGAAATGATTGTTTTCCAAATAAAAATGCTTTCTTTTATTTGGCCTGAAAGTTTACTTTTATCGCTTCATTAATGGCTAAGAGGCACACTTCCTCACCAAGGGGTTCAGACCTTGGTCACTGACCTTTGGCCTCTAGAGCACTGTGCTCTATTAACAGAGTTAATCAGCATCTCCACCTCCAACCAGAGATGAGGAAGCTGAATGGCCCCGGAGAGCTACTTTTGTTCCTACCTGCTCTCCGTGGACAAAAAGTCTTGGCAGGATGCATAGTGCCCGTGGTACGGTGGTATCCTTCAGGCAGGGGCTCCTGCTGAGATGTAAACAGAAGACATCTGCAGTCCCCTCGCAGAAAGCTGAGGACATCTAATTTAATAACTGGTCCCATTTACTGAGCCCTTCGTACTGCTAGGCACTGGGTCAAGAGCTTTCCGTGTATTATTCAACCTTACCAAAGCTGGGAGTTTGGTATTACTACCGTCCCGGTTAAACATGAACATGTAGATTTAGTATATGTGCTGCCGAAGCGAGCACTGAACAGGTAGATTTCGAGGCTAGCTAGCCTGGCTTTCTGGTCACTCAGCGGAGGAAAGAACCAAGTCACAACCCAGCTTTCTTAAGAGCAGAACATGAGGTCCTGGTGGCAACGCAGGCTGCATCCTGCAGGTAAATACGTAAGAATCAAACATGTAAGTATCAGGCAACCCCCACATCTAATTTATAATTTATTGTGAAGAAGTGCCAGGACTGGACCTGTTTATTAGATGTCATACTACCTTAACTTGTTTTATCTTCTAATCAAGTTTCTTATTTTAATTGCCTAAGCGCTATGTTTATTACAGAGGAGTTCAAGAGTATGAATAAGCAAAAACACCCAAAATTCCATTCACCCAGACACAGCCAAAGTGAAGCATTTAATGTGCCTTCTTCCAAATCTGTGGTTGTAATTGCAATTCTTAGAAGATCTGCCCATAACTCAATTTCCTAACCTTTCCTCAGTGTGTTGTGACTCTGTGGCGGTCGGCACATTGCTGCTGCACTATTTTCAGGGACTGCAAGATTCTGAAATGACTCTTCCATCATTGGCAAATGAAATGGTTTCTAGCCATTTGCTAGTAGAATCCGCATATCTGTAATTACTGCACTGGGCTATGTTCCCTGCGGCGGAAGAGCCGGCTGAAGGGTGCCCATAACTGAGCGTGTATTCGTCTAACCAGCAGACACGAGGTCCAGCTGGGACGAGTCCACCAAGCTGACGGACTTCTGAGTGAGCCAAAACGTGTGAGGCAGGAGCAGGTTCACAGCAGGCCCCTTGGGCAGCACAAACCAGCTCCCATGTAGCTCAGTGTTCTCCACGGTGGTGGCACGAGCTTTGGCACAAACAGGTGACAACAGCATTGCAGGTGTAGCACACAAAGTCCTTGGCTTCAAGAACAAAAATCAGAAACACCAATTCCCACAATTCCTGATCTTGTTAAAAATCACAGTAATCCTAGTGCCCAGGAGCCACATTTTCCCCCAACTTTTTATTCTGAATAAATTTAAACCTGCTAAGAAGTTGAAAGACTAATACAGTGAACTCCACGCACCCTTCAGTAATTGTTAACATTGGTTATGTTTCTTCTCTCTCACTTCACACTCGGTCTCTCTCCACACAGATACGCCTGAACACACTTGGGCTGGAAAACCAGACATGAGTTGCAGAAACACTCGACCCTTCCAGTATGCATCTCCTAAGGATAAGAACCTTCTCCTATATAGATACAATACCATTACCACACTTAAGAAAAAAATTCCATAATATATTAGTTCATGTAGACTGTATGGCTTCATGTGTTCTTCTGCACTTTTTTTTTAAGATATTATTTATTTATTTGGAAGACAGAGATTACAAGTAGGCAGAGAGGCAGGCAGAGAGAGAGAGGGAGGAGGAGGAAGCTGGCTCCCCGCTGAGCAGAAAGCCCGATGCAGGGCTCGATCCCAGGACCCTGGAATCATGACCTGAGCCGAAGGCAGAGGCTTTAACCCACTGAGCCACCCAGGCGTCCCTTCTGCACTTTTCTTTAATGTTCACTGAGCTTTTACAAAAAGTGAGTATACTACATCCAGTTAATATACTGTGAGCACCTTTCCAGGCCAGTAAATAAAGGTTTTCATAATCCTTTTTAATGCTGTGTCCTAGACTGAGTACCCCAGAGGCCAAGCCAAGGTGGGGTCCTTGTCCAGATGGATTACTGACGGAGCACTCTCAGGAGAAAAGTGCAGAGGAAGCAGAAAGGGCAGAGAGCCGACGGAGAAAGAGCGTGGTGGCCTCAGAGCTAGATATGAGCTTCAGTCCACTGACCATCCCAAGGGGAAGTCACTGTCGACATCTGCTCCCCACACCTCCCATAACTTCCCCCAGGTAACTGTCCCCCTCAGAGAAGCTGAGGGATAGTTGTGTGCCTGCAGGGTCAGGGGACCTGGGTGGGGCCCAACATTCCCCTATAGGCCGTACAGCTTTCAAACGCACAGCTTTCAAACGTTGTCCTGTCAGAAACAGTGACATAAGAGACTTCCTCCACTTACATCATGTGACGTTTGTTTTACTTCCCTAGGGAAAGGCATAGACGTGAAATCAGTTAAATGGTCTGCACTTTAAATTATGTATTTGCGGGGCACCTGGGTGGCTCAGTGGGTTAAGCCTCTGCCTTTGGTTCAGGTCATGATCCCGGGGTTCTGGGATCGAACCCCGTATCGGGCTCTCTGCTTTGCGGGGAGCCTGCTTCCCCACCCACCTCTGCCTGCCTCTCTGCCTACTTGTGATCTCTGTCAAATAAATAAATAAAATCTTAAATAAATAAATAAATAATTTGCCAATTTGCCATGGGAAAGTGACACACAAATTTGTACTTGACATGAGTGTGTAAAAATACCTTTTTATGCACACCATACCCAATGCTGGTATTATGGCTATAATCACTTTTTAAAAAGATTTATTTATTTTTAGAGAGAAAGAGAGCATGGGGTTGGGAAAGGGTGGAAGGAGAGGGAGAGACTCTCAAGCAGGCTCCCCGCTGAGCCTGGAGCCAGACAGGGCTCCGTCTCACAACCCTGAGATCAGGACCTGAGCCGAAACCAAGAATCAGACGCTTAAACAACCTGAGCCACCCAGGCTTCCCTATGGCTGTGGTCATTTTAATTTGCATTTCTTTCATTAATAGTGAGGCTAACATCTTTCAATATTTTTGTACTTAGTTATTGTTTTGATGAGACTATTGGGCACATCTGTGGTATTAATGTTGGTATAGTACCCTTGATTTCAGGTAAGTTTTATATTTCTTTTCAATATGATAAATTCAAATATGCTAAAAGCTTTCATATATTTTAAAGGGAAAGAGTAATTGTAACTATAACTCAACTATATGGGTGCCTGGCTGGCCCAGTTGGTAGAACACAGAACACTTTTTTTTACCCCAAGACTTATTTATTTATTTGAGAGCGAGAGAGAGAGACCATATGGGAGAGCATGGGGGAGAGGGGCAGGAGAAGAGGGAGAGAGAATCTCAAGCAGACCCTGTGCTGAGCGCTGAGCCCAACGCAGGCCTTGATCTCAAGATCCTAAGATCATGACCTGAACCAAAACCAGGAGTCGGACGCTCAACTGACTGAGCCACCGAGGGGCCCTGAGCACACAACTCTTAATCTTGGGGTCATGAGTTCAAGCCACACTTTGGGCGTGGAGTCTACTTAAAAAAAAAAAAAAAATCAACTATAGAAAAAAAAAATTAGACTAAAAAACCAGAATAGGATTCACACAACAAAAATATTGCCAGATATGAGTGGCAGTGAAACTGCTCTCCTTCAACATTTACAATAACATACTCCCTGATCATGTCCCGGCATGTGAGTCTAAGCCCTTGACATACATGCATGTGCTCAGTCCTGACAGTCACCAAGAGAAGTTGGTATTGTTATCCCTGTTTACAAAAGGAAACCCAGATGGAGAAGCTCAGAGCCAAAGACCATCCCGGAAGCAGCACATGGAGTGTGAGCCTCCAGTAATACCTGCTCACACAACCACCTCTATTTCAACTCCTGCAGCTGGGCCTTCAGGTCCCATCTGCAAAATGGGCAAACTAACAGTCCTTGTATGAACTGAGTATGAGGGGCCCCTGGGTGGCTCAGTCAGTTAAGCATCTGCCTTTGGCTCAGGTCATGATCCCAGTCCTGAGATCGAGCCCCATGTGGGGTGCCCTGCTCAGTGGGGAGTCTGTTTCTCCCTCTGCTCCTCCCCCTGCTTGTGCTCTCTCTGTCAAATAAATAAAATCTTCCAAAAAATAATAAAATCATAAATTGGGTACTGTAAGTGTCTATTACAGTGTCTGTCCCACGGAAAGCACTCAATTATGTTAGCTATTCATGTTATTATAGCAACTTAATGTCCAGAACTTATCCCAAGGAAATGACTTTTGGGACTTCATCAAGATCAAAAACTTCTGCACAGTAAAGGAAACAGTCAACAAAATGAAGAGGCAACCCACGGAATGGGAGAAGATATTCGCAAACGACACTATAGACAAAGGGCTGATACCCAGGATCTATAAAGAACTCCTCAAACTCAACACACACAACACAGATAATCATGTCAAAAAATTGGCAGAAGACATGAACAGACAATTCTCCAACGAAGACATACTAATGGCCAACAGACACATGAAAAATGTTCATCATCACTAGCCATCAGGGAAATTCAAATCAAAACCATAGTGAGATACCACCTTACACCAGTCAGAATGGCCACAATTAACAAGACCATAAACAATATGTGTTGGAGAGGATGTGGAGAAAGGGGAACCCTCTTACACTGTTGGTGGGAATGCAAGTTGGTGCAGCCACTTTGGAAAACAGTGTGCAGATTCTTTAAGAAATTAAAGATAGAGCTTCCGTGACCCTGCAATTGCACTATTGGGTATTTACCCCAAAGATACAGATGTAGTGAAAAGAAGGGCCACCTGTACCCCAATGTTCATAGCAGCAATGGCCACAGTTGCCAAACTGTGGAAAGAGCCAAGTTGCCCTTCAACAGGCGAATGGGTAAGGAAGATGTGGTCCACATATGCTATGGAGTATTATGCCTCCATCAGAAAGGATGAATACCCAACTTTTGTATCAATGTGGACAGGACCGGAGGAGATTATGCTGAATGAGATAAGTCAAGCAGGGGAAGTCAATTATCATATGGCTTCACTTACTTGTGGAGCATAAGGAATAACACGGAGGACATGGGGAGATGGAGAGAAGGGAGTTGGGGGAAATCGCAGGGAGAGAGGAACCATGAGAGACTGGGGACTCTGAGGAACTAACTGAGGGTTTTGGAGGGGAGCAGGGTGGGAGGTTGGGTGAGCCTGGTGGTGGGTATTATGGAGGGCACGGGTTGCATGGAGCACTGGGTATGCTGTATAAACAATGAATTCTGAAACACTGAAAAGAAATTTTAAAAAACGAATAAAAATTTTAAAAAAGAATGTGTACAAAAATTCAGCTACAGCTGTCATTTCCAATAGTAACAAATGGGGAACATCTTAAATGTCTAACAGCATTGGATTGATTACATTCACTACCCTACATTTATATAATGAATGAAATGATATATAGCCATTAAAGTTAGCTCGAATATTGAATCATGTAAAAAGGTTTATGACAAAGTATTAAGCGTAAACAGATATAGAGTGTCCTGTACTTGCAAACTGTACATTTTAACAAAGAAAGATGAATACATATGACAGGAAAGACACACAAAATTGAGGGCGCTTATAAGCACATGCTCACAGTAGCTGTAATTGGCCAATCACAAGAGCCAAAAGGTGAAGACAGCCCAGATGTCCACAGACAGAAGAGTGGGTGAACAAAGTGTTTGTCCATACGGCAGGAAAGTCCTCAACCACAAGGATGCACTGACAGCTGCTGTGACATGGGTGGACCTCAAACACGTCATGCCAGAGAAAGAAGCCACCACAGAAGGTCATGTCTCACATGAAGTACCCAGAGTCGTCAAGCTCATGGACATGAAGCAGCTCGGAGGTTAGCAGGGGCTGGAGAAGCGGAAATAGAGAGCGATTGTCTAACGGGGACAGAGTGTCAGTTTGGGAAGATGAAAAAGTTCTGGAGATGGATGTGGTGATGGTCGCACAACACTGTGAATGTATTTAAGGCCATTCAATTGTACACCTAAAAATGGTAAAATGATCAATTTTATGTGAAGCGTATCACATATTCTGCCATGTGCACAGCAAAATTAGGAAAGGAGAACCTTACCAAAAGCAACCACGAGTAGATTAGGAAGAATCATCCAGTCAGCACACTATTTACATAAAGCAAAGCAAACCTGCAGATGGGAAGATGCCAGGACAGGAAAAGCAGCTCCTGGAGGGCAGCGGCAAGCGGAGCTGCTGGACAGGAACTCGCACAGTTTGTAGTGATGGAGTGGGATGCTTCTTTCTTTATACCTCTGAGTGCGTGAATTCTGGCTAATCTACAGCCAGATTTTAGAAATCAACCAAAATTTGTCATCTTCATTTCATAAATGTGTGAGTTAATCTTGGGAAGCCCCTTTGATTCAGTGTGGCCTGACACCTAGCCCTGTAGATTCCTATGGTAGCAGATGAAATCAGCAATCGGGGGGCCCTCCAGGTACGCGCATGGGGTTTCCTTGGTTAAATGCTGGTGGACTGAGAGGTCACCAAGGTAGCAGTGAAGAGGCTGTTCAGAGCCCTCCACGGCACTGCTAGGGCCCATAGCTGTGGCTGGGGAACACTGGGTATGACATAAAAGCCTAATTTGAGAATGCCTATATTAGGCATCTGTATTATGCTGCTGAGGCCATCGGGCAACAGAGGCCCCCAGATGGCAGGAGCCCACACAGCTGGTACCAACACCTGTGGTCCAGGCATTGGTGCTTTGGGATCCGCTGGCAGAGGTCAGGGCACCAGGAGGTCTGGCACAGCCATTCCTGACACACACCACCCGGGCCAGATGTCCTCCCTGGTCTCCTCTGCTCTTGGACACCCGCTCTTGCTTAATCAGCAGAGAGTGTGAATGTGACGACCAGGCAGGCCCCCACTTCTCTCTCCTCTGCAGCCCGAACCCTCCCGCTCCACCACTCTGCCACCTTCCTTCTCTTCTGGAGTCACCTTGCTTAGCATACGCATACCCTGCCCCAGGGGAGAGGGAAAGGAAGCTCTTCATGGGGCGCACCCCCATCTGCACACGTAGGTCAAGTCCTGCCTTGCCTCACTCATTACCACAACCGGGACACACTAGGGTCCACTCATGCCCTCTGACACGGCTGCCGATGGTAAAAGCCAGAGACAACACTGCTGACACGTTTATCTCCCAACACCAGCTTTGTGAGAAAGAGTTTCAGATACTTACTTTTTGTTCTTTTCTCCTTTGGTGGGTGCTGGAAACGCCAAACCTGCCAGACTGTGGGCCAGCAGTGACTGCTGGTAAACCCGTGTCCTGCAGCCGGTGACTCGGAACGGTATGGGGCTGAGCACGGTGCTCCGGCATATAGCCAGGACCAGTGCAGCGCGGGGAGCCTGGGGCCGGCATCCTGTTGGAGCAGCCCTGCCCTTCCAGGTCCCAGACTGGCGACACTCCGAGATCTTTTGAGGCTGGTCTCCTCCCAGGTGATTCAGACTCACGCATCTCACCCCTGTCACCCTATGGCAGCCAGTCTTCACAAGCGCTGGGCGGCCGCATGTGTCATCAGAGAAGGCAAGGCTCAGAGAAGCTGTTCAGGGTTCAAAGCTGCTGCCCAGCACTGCCTGCAGCCTTGGGCTTCCGCTGTTCCAACCCTGAGCCACCAAGAAGCCCTTGCCTGTGTCCCAGCAGTTCCTGGAAGGCAGTCTCAGCCACCACCAAGCTCCAGAAAGGTCATTTTAGGAGGTTCTGATCTTTCCCCAGGAAAATAAAGACAAAGAGTAAATGGGCTTAAGAAATCACTGATATCTGTGGGGGAAGGTTAAACGTGTTTATTAATTCCCACACACATTTTCCAACTTGGGAAGAGAGGGCAAAATCAGCCAAAAGGCCTTCTAAGAAAGGAGCTGGGGTGGATGAGAGATTTTAAGACTTACCCCCTAACCAGCTCCAGAAGGATACATAATAACAATTTATAGAAACACTTTTACCACCTTTGAACAAAATACAATTTTATCCATAGTTTTCAAACTCATTTTCCACTCTCAAGAAAATGGAAACTCATATTCTTGTCCAGAGTTTGAAGTATCTTGTTTTAAACTTTTCCTTGCCCAGACAAGCTCCTACTTGCCTCAACAGGGTCTGCCAGCTTACATGAGAGCACACTAATTCTCAATCCGCCCCTCGCTCTGTGTGATAAAAAAAACTGTAGGGAGAAAAGAGAGAGACAGGAGTTAATTTTAAAAATCACTACATATATAAAGTTGAAAACCAGTGACCACAGAAGAGAATGCAGTAGAGAACCACGACGAGCTGTTCTGCAGGTATGAGTGTCAAGTCTAATGACCACTGTAAGACGAGGGAGAGAGTTCACATCGAGGGAGTTTGGGAGGGAAATGACATATCTGGCTCCTGACAGTAATTTTATAAAAACCTGTGTTATTTTTCTCATGACATTTCTCTTTGGTAGGGAAGTTGAAGTTTCAAATCCAATACATACAAAAGAAGGGTATAAAGTGTGTTCAAGGAGACGCTGGCCTAGGCTCCGCTGGAAGACCATGCCACTCTCACTCTCCCGGTCATGAGTTCAAGTCCTGCACTGGGTGTAGAGATGACTTAAATCAACAACTAAATAAGTTATATGTAAAAATAAAATGTGTTCAAACTAGTAGCTGTGACAGTGTTAACCTGTGGTAGTCACCTAAGTCTGACAGGCTCTGGGGATGTGATAATGCAGTTTGTTAAGAACAATGTCTTATTCTTGACATTTAACAAAGCACTTTCACCAATGTTTTATTTAATACAGTGGAAGGACACGTTAGTTGGCCATGCTAGTTTCAAAGACTAACAGGAAAACACAGATGAACGTCAGGAAACACCGAAAGGCTGAGGTGGGCGATGAGGATAAGCGAGCGTCTTTCAGCGGAGCACCCCCGCCCCTACAGTCAGGGTGACCTCATTCTGCAGGGCTCGGCCCCTGTCCTGGCCATGGCTGAGCTGTTCTCCACAGTACGTTGTAGAAAACAGTGATGCAAAGAGCAGTCCTACTCAGGGCAATCCAAAGGAATCCTGTCTGTGTGAAGACACAGTCAGCTCTCCCCGGGGAAGAGGCGGGTTTTGCTATCTACAGAGAACCCCAGTTCAGCACTTCTGTCAGCCTCTGCGTCTACTCTTTCAAATCTTTTTTGAATTCGTTTTTTAAGAACCCCTTCCTAGGGGCACCTGGGTGGCTCAGTGGGTTAAGCCTCTGCCTTTGGCTCAGGTCATGATCCCAAAGTCCTGGGATCGAGCCCCACGTCGGGCTCTCTGCTCAGCAGGGAGCCTGCTTCCCTTCCTCCCTCTGCCTACTTGTGATCTATCTAAGAAATAAATAAAATCTTTTTAAAAAATTCTATAAAAAATAAAACAATTGAAATTGTTAGATTATCATGATCTTTATTTTGTGATAGAATCCTTTTATATACGATTAAAATCTGTTCAATCTGACTTAAACACCTTTTAAACAAGTCCTTTGGAAAGGTACAATGTCCCCCTTTTTGAGAACAATTTCTTTTTATGTTTAGATCAAGTTAGGGAAACTATAAGGAACCTGCCATGGATTTAAACTGATCAAACTCATTAGCACTGGCACCACTTGTCTGGAGGGAAGCGAAATTGGTCAGAGATCTGAGCGTATTCCGCTCTGGGACAGACAGTACGCAGAGGGATCCATGCTAATGGCGGAAGAGATCCAGAATGTTCCTGCAATCCCCCTCCAGCCTAGTAATAAAGAGGCCTCAAACCAATGTGCTAGGAATTATCAGGGAGTCCATGGGTAACTCCATGTCTGCAACCCACTCAGACGTGCTTAAGGCCCCATGGAAAGCAGCGCTGGGAAGTGGGGACCGCGATTTCTGAGGCTTAGCTGGAGCGGGTATGGTGCTCCCCAAGACTATGCAGAGTACCCGAGAGATCACAACTATTTTTGTGATTATACCAAGATGCCGTTTGCCTTTCTCACTCTAGCTCTTGGGAAGAACACACCATGGTTCTCTAGAGGCTGTGGGCATGGGATGACATCACTGCTGACGGTTTATGGAATGTCAGCTCAGGAACAGGTTTTAAATTATTCTCAGTGTCACATTCTAGCGCAGTAAGTCCTGACAGATATAACTCTCTTGAGACTGATAGAAGGAGAGAGAGCGTAGGCTGTAGCCCATCTCACCTGTGACCTGGTGTAAGTAGCAACATTTCTGGATTCCATTTTCTGCATTTGCAAAACAAAGGAGTTTGTCTCCTCCCTTTTCACACCTTTGATCCGAAAGATTCTGTGACCCTCCCACGCTGAAGTGTTGTTAGTGCGGCTCCGACTAGAGATGCAGGATCACAGAGCTCCAAGGGTCGCAGAGGCTGATGAGTGGTAGAGCTGGGACTCAGACCCAGCCTGTCTCTCCCCTGCATCCAGGCATGTGACTCTGCCACCTGATGCTACTCATGGAGATGAGGAGCACTGCTCCATGGGCGTGACAGGGGCGGGACAGGGGTGGGGTACCAGCTTTGACTCTACAGCCCAGGGCCCTCGTTGGACAAAATATAACAGATATTGTCTTTGTTGGTCTTTTTCTTCCCCCCTCCCAAGATTTTATTTTTAAGTAATCTCTACACCGGGCGTGGGGCTTGAACTCACGACCTTGAGATCAAGAGTTACATGCTACCTGAGGGTTGCTGGAGGTTGGGGTGAGGGATAGGGTTAACTGGATGATGGACATTGGGGAGGGGATGTGTTGTGGTGAGCACTGGGGGTTACGTAAGACTGATGAATCACAGACCTGTACCCCTGAAACATATAAGATATTATATATTAATTGATTGCTTTTAAACTTTAAAAATTTTTTTAAAAAGAGTCACATGCTCCACCGAATGAGTCAGCCAGACGCCCATGTTGGTCTATTCTTTTGCTGTCATGTGGAATCCCTTTATAGTACACGAAACAAGCAAACAAACACCTAATTACTTGCATTGTTCCCACATTAGCCAGAGTCTTCTGCATATCTAGGACAGGACATTATTAAAAATAATAAATTCCCTAGTTTATTAGGTCATACTCCAGGATTTTCTTACTACTTGAACATATAGAATAATATAGTACTGTAAAATACACTAACTTTTAAATAAATTTTGCTTCTTTCCAGAAGAAATTGCCACTTCAGTGCTGTTTTCTGTTCATCCGTCATTGCAAGAAACTCATTTACCTGGTTAAAACAGACAAATATTTCCAAAATCCGTGTAAATAACTCCCCTTAACAATGTGAAACTTGGCTTTGTGCACTAAAATGGAATTTTGCTTTTAGTAATTACAGCTCAGTTGTCTTCATGGAAGCAATAAGGTCAGAAAGTCTCCAAGCTGAATCTCTGACACCAGTCAGGTGGCTCAGCCCAGAAAACTCCCCTTAAAAACCTGACATGGGGGGCGCCTGGGTGGCTCAGTGGGTTGAGCCTCTGCCTTCGGCTCGAGTCATGATCTCAGGGTCCTGGGATCGAGTCCCGCATCGGGCTCTCTGCTCGGCGGTGAGCCTGCTTCCCCCTCTCTCTTTGCCTGCCTCTCTGCCTACTTGTGATCTTTCTCTCTGTCAAATAAATAAATCTTTAAAAAAAAAAAAAAAACCTGACACGGGCGGGGCTGGGGGCTCATGGCAAACCGCACGAGCTGGCACTAATAGAAAAGCCGAGAGCCTGTCATCGCGCGCACACACCCTGACGGAGGACGGCATTGTGTGTGTTCTGACTCCCTGCGGGGTGACTTCCTCCAACAGCTGGTGAAGCATCCCCAGACCCTCCTTCTGCCTCAACACATCAGCATCTCCAATGTGCTCTGCACACTGTTACTCGACTATAGAAAACGTCTTCTTTCTGCCCCACGGTCAGCAGCCCCAGCCGCTGTCCCCGACAACAGTATCAGCTGTCATCTGAACACGCGACAAGCAATTATTTGTTCAGGGAAACAACGCGTGTTTAAATCAGGCTTGAGTTTCTTCCCCAGACCTCTTCATGAATGACGTAATTTCTACGAACTGTTCACCGAAATAACCTATCCTTGAGGGGAAGAGAACTCAATTTGGAATTATTTCAAAACATGTCTTCCTTTCTGTCACTTACGGTGCAGCCTAACGTCTCCTCAGCAACCCGTCCCGTGAGACTGCAGGCCTGGAGGGTACCTGTGTGGTCCGTGAGGTCAATCAGCAAGTGGAAGCTGAGAAAAACAGACCGAAATTCCAAAGAATTTTTGTTGCAAGCAGTACAAGTGCTGGATGCTTCATTTACAACATAACCACAGCCTGAGCTGAAAAGAAACAGAGACAAGGATAAAATGACCAACCTGATCCCCAGCAGAAGAACCACGCTCCCTTAAAAGTCTTAATCAGTTATATTGGGGACCTGGGTGGCCCAGTGGGTTAAAGCCTCTACCTTGGGCTCAGGTCATGATCTCGGGGTCCTGGGATCGAGCCCCGCATCGGGCTCACTGCTCAGCAGGAAATTTGCTTCCCCCTCTCTCTGCCTGCCTCTCTGCCTACTTGTGATCTCTCTCTCTCTGTCAAATAAATAAATAAAATCTTTAAAAAAAAAGTCTAAATCAGAGTAACTTCAGAGTGCCCAGCACAGTGCAGGATACCAGACAGGTATACGAAATAAGGAAGAGCACAACGTGCAATCAATCCCATTTTTACCGCCCTGCCTCCCACCCTGCCCCTGCTAAGGCTCCCTTCCTTTACCCCTTCCCAGCTCTAAACAGCATGAGCCCCACCCTTCTATCCTGTGCTGTCCTATTCCTCCCTACTGGGGGTAGGCCTGCCTGGTCTCCCCAGCTCAGGGCTTTGAGGGAAGAATCCTGTCTCGTGCCTAGAAAGCCCAAGTTCCACGAATACTCACTCCATGTTTCTGTGCTAGGCCTTGGGAACCTCAACAGAAAAATCCTAGGGAGGGTCAGGTTCACACCCAGAATGCTCTTGTTCTGCTAGTGACGCAATCTTCTCTCTCTAAACGGTGATGACACGCCATTCCCGGTTTTGAGGCAGGTCTTACTTTACTCAATTTGGACAGAAAGACTAGAGGGTGTGATCTGAAGATAGTGCTTTCCTGTCTGGGCTCAGATCACTTTTAAGGTAAATTTCAGATGTTTTTCCTCAGATATCAATATTAAAGACATAGGAAGAAATTAGGGAGACAATAAGTTTTTCAAAAGTTTTTGAAAAATGTTCTTCAAAAACTAAACACTTGATTTACACAGCAGCCTCCGCTTTGGTCTTTTTCAATTTTATTTTATTTTTTTTTATTAAAGATTTTATTTATTTAATTGACAGAGATCACAAGTAGGCAGAGAGGCAGGCAGAGAGAGAGGAGGGGAAGCAGGCTCCCTGCTGAGCAGAGAGCCCGATGTGGGGCTCGATCCCAGGACCCTGGGATCATGACCTGAGCCGAAGGCAGAGGCCCCAACCCACTGAGCCACCCAGGCGCCCCCTTTTTTTTTTTATTAAAGATTTTATTTATTTAATTGACAGAAATCACAAGTAGGCAGAGAGGCAGGCAGAGAGAGAGGAGGGGAGGTCTTTTTCAATTTTAATAGCAAATCATAAAATATCTTCAAAATCCATAGGTCAGTATCTTGACTATGGTGGTAGATACACAAACCCACACATGTGATAAAACCCTACAGAACCACACACACACACACACACACACACACACACACGTGCACGACTGCAGGTCAATGTGGTGAAATTTTTTGTTTTGTTTTGTTTTTAAAGATTTTATTTATTTATTTAACAGACAGAGATCACAAGTAGGCAGAGAGGCAGGCAGAGAGAGAGGGGGAAGCAGGCTCCCCGCGGAGCAGAGAGCCCGATGCGGGGCTCGATGCAGGGCTCGATCCCAGGACCCTGCGATCACGACCTGAGCCGAAGGCAGAGGCTTAACCCACTGAGCCACCCAGGTGCCCCTAAAAATAGTTGTTTTTAAATGCTGTCCCTTGCATTGCTATAGGACACAGTAACCAAAATAATATTCTAATATATTATAAAACAACAGTTTGTCATCTCACTTAAAACTTCCTGGAAGCAGGGGTGTCTGGGGGGCTCAGTCGGTTATGCTTCTACTTTCAACTCAGGTCATGATCCCAGGGTCCTGGGCTCAAGCCCCAGAGTGGACTCCCTGCTCAGCAGGGAGTCTGCTTCTGCCCTTCCCCCTCTCCCAGCTCATGCTCTCTCTCTCTTTCTCTCTCTCTCTATCTGTAATAAATAAACAAAATCTTAAAAAAAAATAGTTTCTGGCACCATTATATCTTCATATTTTAGGATTACAGAAACACAGCAAATCAAATTTTACTTTGAAAAGTAATTGTAACCTTTGAATCAACATAGTTTGCCTTGGAAACTTCAGTATGGGTTATTTATTTATACATTTATTTAAAATACATAACAACTGGGACGCCTGGGTGGCTCAGTCATTAAGCACCTGCCTTCGGCTCAGGTCATGATCCCAGAGTCCTGGGATCAGCCCACATAGGGCTCCCTGCTCAGCAGGAAGCCTGCTTCTCCCTCTCCCACTCCCCCTGCTTGTGTTCCCTCTCACTGTGTCTCTCTCTGTCAAATAAATAAATAAAAATCTTTGTAAAAATAAAAATTAAAAATTAAAAAAAAAAACAAAATTAAAAATAGCATACATAATAACTGTTATGTCAAAGAACAGCTTTAACTTTTATAGAGATTAACATTTACTAACAATAGTTGGTCTTTATTTCTTACAAGAAGCAGCTTGCTGACGACACGGGCTGCTCACCATTGGTGTCGAGCTACTGTCGTGGCGTCACCGTCAATATTCAGCGTAGAAATGTAAGCATAAAGAATGCCGTAGGAAGGGTCAGCCTTCCCTTCATTCTTCGAAGCTTTTACTTTTAATTGCTCAACTGTGTAGACATCAACTATTGTATTTACTGAAAATAAAAAGAAGTTATCACGGCTCTCTATATATTCTAAAAATTCCAAAGGATTATATCTAAATAGAAAAACTGTAAAGTTCAGGGCTGCCTGGGTGGCTCAGTCATTAAGCGTCTGTCTTTGGCTCAGGTCCTGATCACAGGGTCCTGGGATCAAGCCCCGCATCGGGCTTCCCGCTCTGGGGTAAGCCTGCTTCTCCTTCTCCCACTCCCCTTGCTTGTGTTCCCTCTCTCGCTGTGTCTCTCTCTGTCAAATAAATAAATAAAATCTTTAAAAAAATGAGAACATGTGGGACTCCTGGGTGGCTCAGTTGGTTAAGCAGCTGCCTTCGGCTCAGGTCATGATCCCAGTGTCCTGGGATCGAGTCCCACATCGGGCTCCTTGCTCAGCAGGGAGCCTGCTTCTCCCTCTGCCTCTGCCTGCCATTCTGTCTGCCTGTGCTTGCTCTCTCTCCCTCTCTCTCTCTCTGACAAATAAATAAATAAAATCTTTAAAAAAAATGAGAACATGTAATAGCTTCAGTTAAGTAACAGAAAAATTATTACATTTTCTGTATTAAGACTGATTATATAAATGGACATAACAACCAAAAATAATAAGCAAAAAAAGGGAAAGAATGAGAAATTTATTTCATTTTATGTCAATGGAGACTTTCTGGTCATCAGAAGATGCCATTAAAAGAGTGGGAAGGCAAGCCTCAGTGTGGGAGACAAAGGACTCATATCCAGAATATATAAATAATTCTTAAAAATCAGTAAGAAAAAGGCAGTCAGCTCAATTTTTTTTAACTTCTATTAGATTGGGAAAGGGTTATAGAAACCTCTGAAGATTATTTATTTATTTATCCCAGAGAAAGTGAGAGCGTGTGGGGGCAGAGGGAGGAGCAGAGAATCCTGAGCAGACTCCGTACTGAGTGCAGGGCGCCGCACAGGGCCCAATCCTACAACCCCAAGATCATGACCAAAGCCAAAACCAAGAGTCAACACCCAACTGACTGAGCCACCCAGGTGCCCCAAAACTTCTAAAAGTTTTAAATAACCTTTTAGAAAGTGGAAATATAGCAGTTACAGGAAAAGAATATGGTATCTTCTACTACATGAAACAAAAAAATAATTTAAAGGTCACTTACAATCTACGGATTCTCTCAAGTAACTGTCCATTTCAGCATCCAGAGGATTTGTTTCTTTATTTTCTCTTATAAAATTCAACAGGATGTTAGCTTCTGGGGTATCTTAAATAAAAGATGCATAATATAAGTGAAAAGCAACTGATTACTTTTTTTTTTTTAAAGATTTCTTTATTTGAGAGAGAGCACACATGTAAGCAGTGGGGAGGGGCAGAGGGAGAGAAAGAGAGTCCCAAGCAGACTCCCCGCTAAGTGCAGAGCCCAACACGGGGCTGCATCCGAGGACCCCAATCGTGACCTGAGCTGAAACGGAGAGTCGGCTGCTCAACTGACTGAGCCATCAAGACACCCCAAGATTTTATTTATTTATTTACGTACTTAGAGAGAGACTGTCAGCAGACTCCGCGTTGAGATGGAGCCAGAGGCAGGGCGTGACCTCATGACCCTGAGATTAAGACCTGAGCCGAAATCAAGAGTCAGACACTAGGCGCCCTCCAATATTATTTTTAATGGTAAAAGTGAAGACATATGAAAACACAGTCAAATAGAATATGATGCAGCCAATTAGCAATGTGACACGGTGGTCTACTAAACGAAGAGACACACACCAGCTACTGTTGAAGAGCAGCTTATAGAATGATGTGGTGTAATTTCCTTTCAATTGAAAAGGCATAAATATATACAGGAATGCAAAAGTACCTGGAAGAGAAACGATTCTCTTATAAGATGGTGAGATTATAGGGGCTTGTTGTTTTCCCTTTTTGCTATTACGTATTTTCTGAATTTTTTATGTATTTCTTTTTTAAGCAGGAAAAAAAATTTTTTAAGTGTATTAAAAAGCCTTGCTGCTTGCCTTAGGACACAAGTATTCTCAGGAACAGTCAGATGGTGTGCCCACAGGCAAGAACGTGATTTGGAAAAAGGGCCCCCACCTGACTCTGACATCCTTCAACCGCAAGCCCCCTCAGCCTCCAACACTTAGTGGCCTTTCAGCCTTCCCTCGCCTACTCCAACATTCTACAAACATGCTGCTGCTTGGACCCCTGGCCCCTTGGGTCGCTGACTCCTGGGGCAGAGGCAGGTGCTTCCTCCTCACTCGCATTTAACCCCGAGTCTAACCACTGTTCTTTCACATAACGAGACCAAAGCCCCTCGTGAGCAGGGGCCTCCTCTTCAGCTCGGTAGTTCCAGCAACTGTCCCTGGCCATCTACCCATCGCAGCCTGCCTTGTGCCAGGAAGGACGCATGTTATCTCAGTACTTAGCAAATAAAAGCCATTCAGCAGATATTGGTAAATTAATGAGTGAATGAACGACTGGATGCTTCTGAAACACTGGCGGGAGCGCTGCACACCAGGTAGGAGCCAGCGCTGCAGTGAAGCTGCAGAAATCGAAGCACCAGGCTTCCCTCAAGCACTGCTGTCAAGCACAGCCCTCCTGACGACAGGGCTATCCAGGGCTGCCTGATGGACACTCTCAGGGCAGAGGAAGCCCTAAGGGAAGCTAGGATGAAAGCTTAAGCCATTAGAGGTTTTTAGTTTGTACTTGGTGGGTGCAGACAAAGAAGCAACAAATAAGGCCGATTTAAAGAAGCACACTAAAATTCTCGCACCCTGGAACACCTGGGTGGCTCAGTCAGTTAGGCGTCTGCCTTCAGCTTTACACTCTTTGTAAAGTGCAACCCGCCCTGGACTGTGCTGACCCTGTTCCTCTTTTTCTTCTTCGGCTCAGGTCATGATCCCAGGGTCCTGGGATGGAGTCCCACATTAGGCTCCCTGCTCATGGGGAGCCTGCTTCTCCCTCTGCCTGTTGCTCCCCCTGCTTGTCCTTTCTTTCCACCCTCTTTCTCTAACAAATAAATAAATAAAATCTTTTTTTAAAAATTCACGCACACTTGTAAGCACTCTCCTTTGTCACTTTGAGAAGCAGGCACTTACTCTAGTGCTGTTGGCACTGCCCAAACACTTTGAGATTTCCCTTTCAGGCTGTGTTCAGAACCAAACAGGCAACATCCACTGAATATGTGTTTCATTAACTTAGCCCTGAGTTATTGATACAATTATCCTACCAAGCTTGATAACTTTTTCCAACAGACTTTTATTGTTTTTAAATTTATTTACTTGACAGATATCACAAGTAGTTAGAGCAGCAGAGAGAGAGGGGGAAGCACGCTCCCCATCAAGCAGAGAACCTGATACGGGGCTCAATCCCAGGACCCCGAGATCATGAACTGAGCCAAAGGTAGAGGCTTAACCCACTGAGCCACCCAGGCACCCCCCAAAAGACTTTTAGAATCTAACTTTCTTTTGGGGCACCTGGGTGGCTCAGTGGGTTAAGCCTCTGCCTTCGGCTCAGGTCATGATCTCAGGGTCCGGGGATCGAGTCCCGCATCGGGCTCTCTGCTCAGCGGAGAACCTGCTTCCTCCTCTGTCTCTCTCTCTGCCTGCCTCTCTGCCTACTTGTGATCTCTCTCTGTGAAATAAATAAATAAAATCTTTAAAAAAAAAAAAGAATCTAACTTTCTTTTAAAAATTATCCCAGGCCAAATTTACGCTCAGCAGATGGGGACTTTTAAATCATTGACATTACTCTATATAATACTATAAAACTGTTAATAAGTTATTAAAAATAATAAACCATTGTACACCCTTAAAAAAAAAAAAGGAATTGAAGAGTAGCATTCTTGTCCTAAATGTTGAGAACAGATTGTGGTTGTGTTACCATCAATTTATAACAAAGTAGCTAAAGCGATCCTTTCAGTGCTTAGAAAATGTCACTGCTCTGTTCCAAACTCTTTGCTACAGAATAAAAGCCAACATCCTTTCATTAGCCTTTAAGGCATTCTTGATACACAGGCTTCTCTTCTGACCTTGACCCCTCCTCCTGCCTGTGCTCCACACGCTCCAGCCACACTGGCCTCCTTGCTGTTCTGCCCTCACACAGGCACATGCCAACCACTGGGCCTTTGCACTGGCTGTTCCAGTACTAACAGCCTCACGCTCTTTCCTGTGGTTAACCCCCACTGCCTCAACACGTCTTGCTCAAATGTCACCTTCCCAAGGAGGCCTACCTGACCACCCTCTATAAAGTGCAACCCGCCCTGGACTCTGCTGATCCTGTTCCTCTTTTTCTCCTTCAGTATCATAATTCACAGATGTGTTATCTTTACCATTTATCATCTGTGTCTCTCCTGCTAGAATGTGAGCTTCATGTGCATGGAGATATCTATGTTTTGTCACTGGCCCCCAGGCCAATGCCCTGCACCCAGCACGTCCATGTCAAGTCACCTTCCATGATGCCACCTTCAGGGACTCGGTGTTCGGGAGGATGCACAAAGTCCAGCACACATATGCAGCACAGTCTCATCATCTTATGTCGTATCTCCCAGCACAGCTACTTGAAAATATTCTGATAATGGTTTGGTCAAAGACATAGAATTGCTTTGTAATTCTCAGTCACTGTAGGGGCGCCTGGCCGGCTCAGTCAGTTAAGACTCTGCCTTTGGCTCAGGTCATAATCTCAGGGTCCTGGAATCAAGTCCCATGTCAGGCTCCTTGCTCAGTGGGAAGTCTGCTTCTCCCTCTCCCTCTTCTCCTCTCCCCTGCTCGTGGCCATCTGCTCGCTCTCTATCAAATAAATAAAATCTATACAATACAGTACAGTACAATACTGTACTAGTCACTGTTGGTGCTTTGTTAGCAACCAGCAGAGGGAGCTACTGCCAGAAGTGACCCACTACTACAGTCCCGGCTTCCTGAGTTGGGAGGAACGTTCCATCTTTGGGAATTCTGTACTCTTCCAGGGTGCTGGGCTCACCTCTCTATCCACAGTACAGAGGACTGTGAGGATACTTGAGGGCACCAACTTCTCACCTCTCCCAAGACCCTGCTCCCCGGACTGCATGCTGACATAAGCTGTAACTTCCTTCAACAACCACTCCCGTGGGCCTTCTGGGTGCTTTGTTAGGTGATAAACTAATCATGTGACATGTGTGTTCTGGGCGCTCTAGTACTAAGTTATCTGAATATAGTAAAAGTGAATTTATTTTTAAAATAGTCAATAACTGGGGCGCCTGGGTGGCTCGGTTGGGCGACTGCCTTCAGCTCAGGTCATGATCCCAAGATCCTGGGATCGAGTCCCACATCGGGCTCCCTGCTCAGCGGGTGGCCTGCTTTTCTCTCCGCCTCTGCCTGCCACGCCCCTGCTTGTACTCTCTCTCTCTCTGACAAATTTTTTTAAAACTTAAATAGAATAGTCAATAATTTAGGTGATCCAATCAATTACACTGATCTCTCCAGAATCATCACCAGGAATGATGTTTTAAAAATGAGTCTGGGGGCACTTGGGTGGCTCAGTTGGTTAAGAGTCTGCCTTCAGGTCAGGTCATGATCCCAGGCTTCAGGGATCAAGTCCTGTGTTGGGCTCCGTGTTCAACAGGACTCAGCTTCTCCCTCTGCCTCTGCCCTTTCCCCCTGCTCGTGCTCACTCTTTCTTTCTCTCTCTCAAATAAATAAATAAATACCTTAAAAACATAAACTAAAACTGAGTCTCGTTTTTCACATTTCTTTTCGTCAGTAAGGACATCAAAGATATAGCTCACTGTAAGCTTAAGAAGTATAAATGTAAAGGGACCCTGCAGGGCTCAGTTGGTTTTCCGTCTGCTTCAATTCCAGTCACGATCCCAGGGTCCTGGGATTAAGTCCCACATCAGGCTCCTTGCTCAGCAGGGAGCCCGCTTCTCCCTCTGCCTGCCATTCCCCTGCCTGTGTGCTCTCTCTCTCTCTCTCTCTCTGACAAATAATAAAATCTAAAAAAAAAACCCTAAAGAAATATAAATGTAAAGCATATAAAGCAACTTTCACTTTTAATTCAAATGAAATCAAAGAATTGTTTTCTTTTTTTTTTTTTTTAAGAGAAAGAGTGTGTACACATGCATGTGTAAGTGAGCGGGGAGGGGGAGAGGGAGTGGGGAGAATCCTAAGTAGACTCCAGGCCCAACTGGGGCCAATCCCACAACCCAGAGACCATGACTCTAGGCAAAGAGTCAGATGCCCAACTGACTGAGCCACCCAGGCGCCCCCCCTTATTTTCATTCTTAAATACACTGCACAAACATTGAAATGTGTGACACAGTCATTTCCAAAGGGACACAACACTGCAGATAGCCTGTTACCTGGATTAGTCGTAATAATGGTCTTTGAGATTACAGTTGCCGTCATGCAGTTCCGAAATTTGTCAAAACTTATCCTTACATCTGAGGCAAATATCACTGTTTGGGGGGAAAAAGCCATTTTACAACTTTTATGTGGAAGGGGGTATAAAACACGATAAACAGCGAGTGCAATCATCGCAGTACCGTACCTGTGTTTCGCGGCACCCAGCTCTGTGCAACCAGGATAGATTCATTATCCCAACTGCATATTTTAAAAAGGAAGTAAAAAAAATGAATACATTAGAGAAAACCCGGCAGTGACCACATCGTTTGCCAAAAACAGAATGTCTGAACGGCTGCAGTTAACAACTACCGGGTTGTCAAAGCCACAGTGAAGGACGCTGGCATCTCCTGATTTGCAGGATTCACTGTCTATTACAAAGGGCATTTCATGTTCACGTGTTAAGTCCCTTCCCCGGACACTACTCATCTTTGACCACTTCTGCCCCCTCAGTTCCTTCTTTCCACACTACTTCAGTCGTCGCAGGCTGGCCGAACTGAGGGACTACAAATCTGAAGCTTGTACAGCCACTCTGTCCGACTATTAACAGAGGCCCGCACTGGCTAAACTGTTCAGGACACTTGACGAGTTGAAGGCGTGTTTCAAACTCAGTGTTTTCTTTGGTGCCCAGGCATCTAGAGTCGGAGCAATGCCATGTTCTACCCTGCGGTGCTTCAGGGCACAGCTGGGGACAATACACCTTCCTGTGGCCTGATTCCAGGGCGCTACCCAAGCAATCACACAGAATCTGGCTGGTTTATTACCATGGGACCTAATGAATCACTGACTGCTGTAAAGCAGAGGACAGGAATGAACCAGTCACAGTGGAGTCTGTCCAAATAATCCCGTGCTGTCCACAAAGCTCATTTTAAGGTAATCTTACAGCACAGACTGTAGCACTCAATATATAAGAGCAAGGTTTCCTTTTTAATAATTACTTCTCCTCCATCGTTACTCCTCTCCTATTATGAAATCCATCATCTTTCTCATAAAATAAAAATATTCTGTCCCGGCGCTAACAGCAGGGATTTTACGGTCTGGAGCAGATGTGGGAGGTTACCATATCATTGCAAAAGAAGACTCTGTCTCATCGTAGAGCTTCACCTCACACCTCTGGCCTTTCCTCCGGTCTGAAGTTGTAAAGTGTTTTGGCTCTCCGACCTTAGAAATGGAAGGAAGTCATTATTCCCCACCTACAGTTGTAGAGGTACAAAAATGTTTACTGGTGGAAACATTCAAATATTTACCCTTTAAACAGCAAATTAAAAGAATCAAAATAGCAAGAAACACTAAAAAATATATATATGAAGGTTTTAAAAGCATCTTCTATCTCTAACGTAGGTATATTTAGCTGATGTTGTAAGTTTACACACTGACTGAAGGGAGACGCAGAAACACGTGTTTTGAGTTCAGACTGTGGAGTCTTTTCAACATGTCAAAAACAGTGCTCCACAACAAGCCCGTGCGGCATCTAGGTGGACTGAGGATGGAAAATGTATCTCCAACATCTGGGACGCCCATGGCTCAGCGCAGAGCTTGGCGCGGAGTACACGTGACCGAAACAACTCTGTCTTCCCAGGCCTGCGCGTCCTCAGCCTGCTGACGCAGGTAGGAAAGCAGCACCTTCTTCGCTGCCTCCACGGGGATGAGGTGATGGAGACCAAACGAGGGACATGCTGACGCACCATCTGGCTTGACCCCACTGGGAGTAAGAGGATCGTGGAAGTGGAGGTAAACCCAGGGGCCCTTCTGTCCCTCCAGCAAGTTCTCAGAGGGAAGGGCAGGCCCCTCTGCCAGCCACGCTGGCCACGTAACACTGGCCAAGCACGGACGGTCAGCAGGCTGCCCCCCACGCTGTCGCCTCCACATCTCCTATAGAGCTGAGCTCCAGCAGAAGGAGCTGAAGGAAGACAGGCCGCTGCCAGCATGAGAGCAGGATCTAGGAGGAAAAGTCAGAGGCAAGGACAGCCAGAGTGTGACCGAGGTGTGATTTATCACGGCACACAAGAGAAGTCTATGAAAAGGATTCTACAGTGATGAGAGAGAGGTGAGAAGGAAGAGAAAAAAGGGTAAACAAAAATGTGAAGAAAAGGAAATATAAGAGGGATGGAAATAAAATGGTAGAAGAAAGACACACACGAAAAAGGAACGTCCTCCTATAAAAGAAGGGGCCAGACTCGTGGTGGGAGAAGCGGAAAATGCTGTCCCAGGCTTTTGCTTATACCGAGGTTTAGAAAATTCTTACTACGTTGTAATATAATGGCATTGTATAGAATTGCAGGGAAATTGAGATAATATCCTGCCTTTATGTAAGACTAAACCTAACTAAATAGCCCAGAAAGTGACTTCTCCTAGTTTTCAAGACTGTCACGTAGGGAGTTTACTCCTCCAGCTTGAGTTATAGTGAATGGTCACTGTGTGGCGGGCACTGCACGGGCTGGGGCTAGTGTGGACAACACAGCAATCGTGGCCACCACTGTCACATGCCTGTCAACGGGAAGAGTCAACACTATCATTTAATACAGAAAAGCAACGAGCGATTACCTACAACATTCCGTATGTGTGTATGTGGTCTCTGACAATCCTCACTCCCTAGGAGTTGAGGAACTGGTCCTGCCCCTTTAATTTTCTCCATGTACTTTTCTGTGTGTGTGAAACTGTACTTTTGAGATCTACCTCTGAATGTCTGCCAAATGACCAGCCTGTCCAACAGAGTTTCAAACTCACTGCGGCAACTGCATAAAAGGGAGGTGACAGTGAACCTGAGGGGTACCCCAGGGCCCCACGATGCCTGCACAAGGTCACGCCAGCCACACAGTGGGTATGCCCACCCTCCACCTCAGAACACCTCTGAGCACAGACTGAGCGAACTCCGAGAGTCCTCCAACCTACATCCCCTTGAGAAACTTCATGCAATTCTTCAAGTCCGTGAATTTACTCTTTCCATTAGTGTCTTTGTCTCACCAAAGTATGCAAAGCTCTCACAGTTAGTAGATCATTTAGGAGTGCGATGCATTTAACATTCAAATTTGATTTTATTTTGCTAGTCGTTTCCAGATAAACTGCTCCTCTGACAGTGATGAGAGGTGCCACCATTTTCTTAATTCAACTTACTAGGGATCAAGAAAAGTGATTCTCCTGGTTATTACTTTCCAAACAGAAGTGAAGTGATAGAAGTGCCCACCAAACAGAGGTTGGCTTTTTGAGGCTTTAACTTACCGAGCGCACTGCCGCAAGCACGTTAATAATCCTCCCATCCAGACTGCATCCATTTGCAACAATGTCACCCAATGAATAAAAATCATGAGACTCTTTGACAGGTAAGTATATCAAAGCAAGGAGCTTGGTGTCCACTTGGTAACTGGAACAAACTTTTACCGTGGAGTGATTCTCACTGAGCAATAGCTTACAGCTGCTAAATTGCAAAAACACACAAAAACAGTTAATATCAAGTGACTTTCTAATAGAAAAATACTTCCAGATTCACATTAAATTATCTTTTTGGTTGTAATTTAGTCAACCAACAGTAATTTCTTGTATTTAGAAAATTTATACTTTTTTACTCTGAGAAACACTGAAAAATGTTGTGAAATATTTCTTTGTCTAAAATGTATTTTCATGCCCCTCCTCACCACTCTTCCCCCTTGCAGCGGAGGAGAGAGCCAGAATGGATATTATTTTTTATTAAATATACTATATGTTAATTTAAAAATGTATTTTCATTAAGGGAGGCCTGGGAGGCTCAGTGGATTAAGCATGGGCCTTCAGCTAAGGTCATGATCCCAGAGTCCTGGGATTGAGCCCCACGTAGGGCTCCCCTGCTTCTCCCTCTGCCTGCCGTTCCCCCTGCTTGTGCATGTAATCGCTCTCTCTGACCAAGAAACAAATAAAATCTTTAAAATGTATTTTCATCAAGAAAACGTTTTGAGGACTAATTTGTGCCCGAGTTCTAAGCATACTAGTTTCTGACCGAGCCCCAACTCTGAGCTTCAGTTTTCCTCTCTGTAAAACAGGGGTATAAAAGCCTCTAAAATGTCTGAGCAGGGGTGTCCCGTCATTTCTGTCTCCGTGACACTGACTGCCCTGCCTGCATCAGGACGGCGCTCGACTTCCTTCTGGGATGCTCTCCGTGGGGCAGACACCCAGTATCTACACACTCAACTCCGTCACGGTGCTCTTCCCCCTCCAGCCAATCAACTCCCAAGTCCCCTCAGGGAGCCTCTTTCTAGCCTCGAACCCGGCCCTCCTCCCGTGCCTCCCCCTGCTATCTTGTTAGGTGCTTCCCTCATCACTTCCCACCTAAACTGCTGCCTTGTCTCCTGTGCTTCCTCCCCCTCGCGTTGTTGAAGTGATTATCCTAAACCACAAATATGAACATACTATTCCCCAACTCAAAGACCTTCTGGGCTGGCCACCGGCAAAGAAGGAAGTTGGCGTGCCAGGCAAAGCTGTCTGAGAAGCGTCTCCGCTTCTCTCTCAAGCTTCTCCTTCCACTGCCCTTGCCTTAAAGCCCAGCCATAGCAGACTACTAGATTATGAAAATGACAGTTTTATTTTTTTATTTTTTTTTCAACTTTTTTTAAAAATTTTATTTATTTATTTGACAGAGAGAGATCACAAGCAGACAGAGAGGCAGGCAGAGAGACAGGAGGAAGCAGGCTCCCTGCTGAGCAGAGAGCCCGATGCGGGACTCGATCTCAGGACTCTGAGAACATGACCTGAGCCGAAGGCAGCAGCTCAACCCACTGAGCCACCCAGGCACCCGAAAATGACAGTTTTAGACCAAAAATAGTTAAATGTCAACAGTTTCATATGGTTCAACCTACTGTTAACTGTTCTGGAAAAGGCCAAGAGGTTTCATGTTTGTTCCCTCTGCTAAGAACGTTCCTCACCCCCCCTTCCTTCCTCTCTCCCTCCATCCATTTATCCATTCATTTCATCAATATCTACACGAGCTAGTATGTGCCAGAACCTAGTCTAGGCGCAGGGAATACAGTGGTGCAAGAGACGGACAACACCTTTGATGTCATGGAGTTCACATGTGTGAGAGGCAGACACACAACTGATCAAATAATCTCAGAGAGGAGGTCTTGACGATAATAGGACAGGGCGACATCCTCGTGACGAACTGCAAGGGTCACTACACAGAGAAAATGGAGAAGACCTGAGGAGGTGACATTCAAGGTGACACATCAATGAGGAGAAGGAGCAAACATTCAAAGCAGATGGGAGAAGACTGTTCCGCGCAGAGGGAGTGAGTGTGCAAAAGCTGATAGTGCAGAATGAGCCCTCAGTGTTTGCAGAGTGGAGTCTGTGTGGCTGCACAGAAATGAGACCTGGGGTCTGCTATGACATCCGAACAGTAGATGGGAAGGGGTCAAAATGGGTGCAGGTGTCACTGTAGTGGAGACTGCTGTGCCCACTCAGAGCCCTTTACCAGCGTCCCCTTGCTCTGGAGAGATGCCCTCAGGAAGAAATGCCGGTGGTGGGGAGTGGGCGCCACCGATAACTTGTGAATCCAGGCCACAGTCACCCGGTCCCTTCCTTTCAGGGGGTGCCACTCGTGCTCCAGAGCTCCCTCTGGGGCCAGGCAGGCAGGAGCCAAGCTCCCACCGAACCTGCCTCTCTGCTGTCCCCTGACCTTACCCTTACAGGCTGCTCCGGAGAGCGCTCCCTCAATAGACCACTTGCACAAAAATCTTCCTCTGGGCTCTGTCTCCAGTGAACCTGAACTAAGATAGGAAAGCGTGTAGGCAGAGTTTTACTTGGACGTGATACCTCTATAGGACTTCCAAGATTTACCTTTCTTTCTCATTGTTCAGCTCTAACGTGACTAAATTGAGAATAAAAGTACTAAAAACAGCCATGTTTTCATGCAATCCTATATCAACGTAAATTGTTTGAGGAATAACAAAACTCCTAATTTTCAAATTGACACACATACCGTCAGTGAGCTCTCTGCTACTGTCACACACAGACAGAACAGCGGTCACTTGGCGGTCACTCCAACGCGAAGGCTGTGGGCTTTGTGCTGGATTATTTACCTGGGAGTTGCAGGGCTGAATTTTTCTTCTCTTTCTAATTCCTTTCTTTGAATCAGGGGATTTTCGATGATCACTGCAACAGAAGGAAAAGTAAGATGCTATTACAAAAAAGTAACTAGATACATAAAAACAAGTATACATCACACCGAATGTTACAATGTTATTTCTAGTTTCTGAGTCAGTGTAGCATATCCTTCGCAGTCCTTTCCTTGTGTCATTGAGAAGGAACCTGCGGTACGACCATCAATATGATCCCAGATGTCTTAGGTTTTGTGTTTAAATTCCTACATATGACCTGCATTAATATCGTTTGATTGATTAATTACACTGAACATGGAATCTGGTTATGACCTGGCCTTCCATAGGACATAGACTTTAAATAAACTTCACCCAGTTCATGGTTACCTTTGGAAACAATCGCCACAGGGCAGAAAGAGCCACGCACAACTCGGATCCTGATTTCCGCTCCACAGCTTAACAGCTTATGACTGAACATTTTAGGGGTTCTGTTTCTTTATGGTCTTGTTGGACCTTTTTGTGTCTGTTTTGCTGATTCCTCACACAACTACTCCATGATAACCCCTTTTTATGAATGGAAGAAATTGAAGCTCACAGAGGTTAAATAACTTTCTGGAGGTTTTATATCTAGAAACCAGTAGCGCTAGACTTACAGTTGTTCTGAATCAAAAATCTGTAATCTTTTCACACCAACACACCAAGGTCCTATTTAAATTTATAATTATTGTCAACCTTATGCTTTTAAGACCCCTTACTTCATTCATCCTCACAACCATTAACCTATAGTTTAATACCAAAGTATAACTTTAGCTCCATATAACTAATGCACTGGCATTCATCCAAGGAAAGTTTCTAATTGTACTGGGCCCTGTGGAGTTTACAAAGTTTTCCACCTTCACAATCCATATGTTCAAGTACTTTATTATTCAGTTAGAGAGACACAACGTATTACCCTTCAACTTCATAATATAACATAATAAATACACGAGTAAGTGCTAAGTGATAGGGACGGGTAATAGCTTGCCTAATTGTGCAGTTTTGGAGAGTAGTTTAATTCTGTGCATTACTCTTTCCCTTCTTTTTTCTCCCACAAAAGGGAGCTGGTATCGTGCTTTCCCATTACTTGTAGGAGACGAGCGCTGCCATCCACTGAGGGACAACGACTTACACTTTATACCACGCATACTACCTCCTTTAAGACCCACAGCATCTATAGGGTACTCATTCACAACTGAGGCTCAACAAGGTTAAGCAATTTTCTCAAAGCCATGATGTAAACAAATATTGGAAGTAAGATCTGAACCCACCTCTATCCATTTTCAAAACCCTGGGTTTTTTTTATATGACACTGTACCATCAGAAGGATCCTGGAATGGGTAAAGGTTGCCAAAGATTTGCTATTTTGAAAGTAGAGCTTCTTAAACTCCTATTAAAACTTCAAATTTTTCTTTTATCAAAAGCTACTGGGGCGCCTAGGTGGCTCAGTGGGTTAAAAGCCTCTGCCTTGGGCTCAGGTCATGATCCCAGGGTCCTGGGATCGAGCCCCGCATCCGGCTCTCTGCTCAGCAGGGAGCCTGCTTCCCTTCCTCTCTCTCTGCCTACCTCTCTGCCTACTGTGATCTTTGTCTGTGAAATAAATAAAATCTTTAAAAAAAAAAAAAGCTACTTAGCAGCCTTACTATGGTTACTGAAAGATAAATGGTGACAGCAACAACAGGAATTGATGCAAACTGAAATCTGAAATAAACCAAAGATTGTAAAGCTACCTAGTAAAAATACGTGACTATCACATTTATATGTTTCAAGTAATAAAATGCTAAAGGCTTGTTTTATGCTCTTAATGCATAACTTGTTTCTTGGGAATTATGAATGATGTCTTACTTTGACTCCCTCAGCGTAGTTCCCACAAATATGTCACAGGAATAATACTGCAACAGAAACAGTTCAAGAACCAACGCCGACTTACCGCACTCTCCAACCCTAAAGCTGTCAGAAAGCGACCTGATGTAACCTTCGCTGCCCCAGGATGTCACATTGACAAAATGCGTTGGTGAGTCCCGAATGGTGAAACTGAAAGTGTATCTCTCTGATCCGATATCTAAGGGAAACCAATGCAAATGAAAACTTTTATCTTAGGTTTGAACAAATATGATAACAAACATACTCAAACACATGGTAAAAATATTACTGCGATATAAATTCTAAGATAAGTCATGCTTGAGTCAATCTCCTAGCTGCCAGAGTAGATAACGTACCTCACTATTGATCCCTCTCTTCCCTTTCCCCAGTTATCTGCATATTTGGAGAGAAATGACACGTCGGCTTGAACCATACAGCTTTTAGTTTAGATCTCCATTTCTCTCTGTTACAGTTTCAATCTAAGTCATGCTTCAAATCTAAACTATTTCAAACAGGACGCCTGGGTGGCTCAGTGAGTTAAGCCCCTGCCTTTGGCTCAGGTCATGGTCTCAGGGTTCTGAGCCTGAGACCCTGAGCCCCGCATAGGGCTCTCTGCTCAGCAGGGAGCCTGATTCCCCCTGCCCCTGCCTGCCGCTCTGCCTACTTGTGATCTCTGTCAAATAAATAAATAAAATCTTTTAAAAAAAATAAATTATTTCAAAACAAATAAATGTGTGCTAGTACATGGAGCCACCAGGGGTCAGGCAGGTACATTTTTTTTCCAAAATAAAAATGTCCTTACTGTTTGTTCTTCACTAATTAAGAAAGTACGCAACCTAACATACATATATAAATTACAGATACCTACCAAGCTGTAATTAGCACTTGCCTTTGGGGAGGAGACTAGGCTGGAAAGAGCTGGGGGTTGAATTAAGAATTTCATTTTTCTATTCTATGCCCTTCTGCACTGCTTGAATGTTTTGTGAAAATGTAGTAACATGTGTATAATGTTTTTTTTTTTTTAAGTCAGTAAGGATATCTTCTCGAGAAAAGGTGTTCTGTACATATAATCATAAAAAGTACTCTAACACCACAAGAATCATGTACCTGCACAATCTGTGAGGTGAAAGTTCTATTTCATTGTTGGGATTTCAGCAAATATTTCAAATACTGATAATTTCCTAATTTGTGTATTTTAAGTTATCCTTTCAGAGTTTAGAAAAAAGACATATAGACTTTCTCAAACTATTCAAATGGTAATTCTGATCTAATTAATCATGATGAAGTAAAGTAAAGGCATAAATAAATATTTACATCAAATGTAATAATGGAATATTACATGAAATTAAAATTAAGGTACTGTCACTACACCATGAGACAAAAAACAGAGTCACAATTACTCAGGCAATTCATTTTTTTTTTTTATTTGACAGAGAGAGAGAGATCACAAGTAGGCAGAGAGAGGCAGAGAGAGGAAGGGAAGCAGGCTCCCTGCCTAGCAGAGAGCCCGATGCGGGGCTCGATCCCAGGACCCCGGGATCATGACCTGAGCTGAAGGCAGAGGTTTTAACCCACTGAGCCACCCAGGCGCCCCTACTCAGGCAATTCAAACAAAATTCACGTCTTCTGCCAAAATCATTGTCTGCCTGACTACAACTCTGACTCCCTCAAGAGCTTATACTGTAACCTTTTATAAGTAGTGCTGACGGTTTAAAAGCTATTGGTACTACAATGCTAGTTTTGGCCTTTTATATCTTATCATTGTGTGTCAACTACAGAAGTTTGAAAACTTGTTTTTAAACTTGATCTTAAAAATCTAATTTTAGTTTTGGATTGTTTCCATCGTCCTAAAACTTTTATACAGTTCAAGCCACTCTAAGAGCCACTAAAGGCAGAGTTAACTCTATTTTCCACATATGGACGATTAATTTCTCACTGGTTGTCTGGTTGATACCGCTGCTATACTTCTCTCCTTCCAAGCTCCTCTACCATGACATATCCCTGCTTGAAAACCCTGTTCCTTAACATCTTCTGTCTTAGATTTAGTTGTGTATTTTTATCTCTCAGGCTAAAAGTGATCGTAAACAGTGGAGTCCTTACTTTGGGTCAAACAGCCTCATATGTCATTAAAAATTATTTTATGGTCCACACACATATCGCCCTAAATTGAGTACTTTACCATACAACAGAGCAATGAACACTGCTCTTAAGGAGTTAAACAGGCATGAAAAACTCAATCCCTTAAATACACTTTGTTGTAGTCGTAAGCCACACTTGATGAAAAATGAAGCAAAGAGTTAAATAGAACTCAGCTTTTTCTGTCTGGAAAGCCTTTGACATCTGTTTTCCCAATAACTATACCAATTATTTTCTGAAAAACAAGAAGGTTATAGAACACAAATATTAAATACAGATGTAGATGGTAAATTTAATTTCATGGACTTGTTATATTTTACTGGCTCTAACAAACATTTTTGACTAGGAGCCATTTAAATATATTTACTCCAGACAAACATCTAAAGAACTTCATAAATGTTCAATTCTACAAGGCAAAGTACAAAGTAATAAGACAATTAACGGCTATTACATACACAATCATTTAATACTTAGCACGTTTCTCCTTTATTTTCAATCACTAGGGGGAGCACAGTAACTACCCTATGCTATCAGTTCTTACTGAATTCATTCAAAGCACGGTATATACAATTTAATTTGCCATGGTCTGCAAAGCTTTCTTTAATATAGGATTTTCTAACAATCACATAAAATTGCTTAGCTTCTTAATCCAAACATGCTAAACAGTAATATGAATTGGATTGTAACAAAACTTGTACATCTCTCCTAACAAATCTAAACTCTAAAGTCCTAGATCTGGGGACACCTGGGCGGCTCAGGGGGTTAAGCCTCTGCCTTCGGCTCAGAGGATCGAGCCCCACATCAGGATCTCTGCTCAGCAGGGAGCCTGCTTTCCCCTCTCTCTCTGCCTGCCTCTCTGCCTACCTGTGACCTCTCTCTCTCTCTCTCAAATAAATAAATAAAATCTTTTTAAAAAATAAAATAAATAAAGTCCTAGATCTTAGACCTTAAAGATATTAAACATTTCAATGTTCTATTTAGCAACTACAAGATAAAAACTGAATATTTAAAAAGTACTTTAAAATAAAATTGTATTACAAAAATAACATTTATTATTATATTTATTGTATGTTATATAATAATGTACAATATAATAATATATAATATTATACACATCATACATTTATTATTACACTTATTGTACATTATATAATAATGTATAATTATATATATATAATATTATACATATTATACATTTATTATTACAAAAATAACTACATTTTCCTGAAAGGATAAACCTAAACTTACACTTAACTCTAAAACTAATTTTAACCTTGCAGTAATCTGTTACATTTAAAATATATTCAGGGGTGCCTGGGTGGCTCAGGGGGTTAAAGCCTCTGCCTTCAGCTCAGGTCATGATCTCAGGGTCCTGGGATTGGGCCCCGCATGGGCACTCTGCTCAGCGGGGAGCCTGCTTCCTCCTCTCTCTCTGCCTGCCTCTCTGCCTGCTTGTGATCTCTGTCTGTCAAATAAATAAATAAAAAATCTTTAAAAAAAATAGTTCAAGCACTTAAGATTATCACATCTTAGCTGAGCTATTAATTAATCTTACTACGTTTAGACACACTGCTGTTATTTCTTAAATTCCATATGCATGTTAATCTCACCAAATTTTGTTGGAAAAATATAATGGAAATATTCAGCAAAGCTTTTAACTGAAGAGGAAATTAATAACTTATCTTTTTTTTTTCTGGGCCTCCATCAGAAAAACTTGGGCCCCTATTTTTAACATTAATAAACTTTAATTGCATATTAAGGTTACATATAAATATAGCCCATCTTAAGAAATCTGATTTATAAATGCCAAATGAAAGCAACAGACTGCTTGGGGCAGTTCTTCACCTCATAAGATGATTCCACCTAGATTTTATTTGACTAATAAGTGTCTTGGCATGTTTGAAATGATTGAATCCCCCCACAACCCTTCAGTAAAAAATGGGTTTTCACATAATATTTCAGAAATACATCTTTTGTGTACCTTTATGTTATATAAAGGAACATAGTGGCAAGTATTTAAGTCTGTAACTTATGTATAGTTTGATTAGAGAATAGATATTGCTGAGCAAAAATGTTTTAATTTCACAACGCTAAGTTTGAGCTGTCATTAAATATTTAATGAAAGTGATACAATTAAACTCTTGATCATTTTGAACAACTGCAAGTCATATCTACAAGGTCCTCCTCTAGACAAAAGAGAAAGTAATTTTCAGTTAGATGGCATAAAATCTAAGAAGCTTAGGGGTATCTAATATCAACAGTCCTACTGATGGAGTGAGTAGCTATATACTCGTCAATTACAAGCACGGGTCACATGAACCAATAATGTTGATGTAATATAATATTACCACATAAAGTTTCTCTAGAGAATCACCAAACCGCTATATTATTAAAACTTACCAGATTAGCCATATTTGGATGCAGATCTGAAAGTGTGGTGAAGGTCTTTGATGCAAAGGAGTTTGCCATTCTTTTATCTACATTTTAGAAAATAGAAGTTTGATGAATAAATTAAATAACTGAAAAAAACCATGAAAAATTCCAAGATTAAAAAAAAAAATCATCCGGGGGATGCCTGGGTGCCGGAGTCAGTTCAGAGTCGGACTGGTTTTGGCTCAGGTGGTGGTCTCAGGGTTGTGGGGTCAAGTCCCGTGTGGAGTTCCTCACTGGGGGCAGAGTCTGCTTGGGACTCTTTCTCCTTCTCCCTCTGCTGCCCACGGTGTGCACACACACACACACACACCCTCAAATAAATAAATAAATAAATAAATAAACAAATCTTTAATAAAATTATCTAGGGGGCGCCTGGGTGACTCAGTGGTTAAAGCCTCTGCCTTCCGCTCAGGTCATGATCCCAGATCCTAGGATCCAGCCCCTGCATCGGGCTCTGCTCGGCAGGGAGCCTGCTTCTCTTCCTCTCTCTCTCTCTGCCTGCCTCTCTGCCTACTTGTGATCTCTGTCAAATAAATAAATAAAATCTTAAAAAAATATATCTAGGAAAGCATCAGATATGTTACTCACTCTCAGGGAAAAGTTTTTATTATAACAGTGACAGGTAAGTACAGATCAAATCTGTAGAAAACATGGTTCAAAATGTCCTTTTACAATTTTGAATGGTACAGTTAGGTTCCAATTTTTAACTTTCACTTTCCAAAAAATGTGTAAGTTAGCAATTTTTTTTAATCCTTCAGTATTTCTGATTCCAGGAGGCATCTTACATGTAATGACATTTTAGTTTCAGTAAAACACAGAATATGAGTTTTTTTTTTTTTAAAGATTGATTGATTTAGTCTGGGGGAGAGGGACGGAGGGAAAAGAAGAGAGTCTTAGGCAGGCTCCCCGAGCAGCACCTGTCATGACCCTGAGTTCAGGACCAGAGTGAAAACCCCAGAGTCAGACACGACGGACGGCACCCCCCAGGGACCTCGCTAATCTAGCAGTTCTTGTGCACCCCGTAAATTTAGAGTTTCAGGTGGGAGAAGATTCAACGGGACTGAAACATTTATTAGCGCAAAGCCTACTTTCAGAAATAGAGCAAACCTCGGGGGCCCCCGGGTGGCTCCGACGAGTGCTCAGTGGGGAGTCAGCTTGGGGCGCTCTCGTTCCCTCCCCGTCCACCCCGGCCCCCGCTGGAGCGCACGTGCCCTCTCCGTCTCTCAAATGGGTGAGTAAATCATAAGGAAAAAAAAAAAAGAAAGAAAGAAAGAAAAGAAAAGAAATACAGGGGCGCCTGGGTGGCTCGGTCAGTTAAGCGCCTGCCTCCCGCTCGGGTCACGATCCCAGGGTCCCGGATCGCGCCCGCATCAGTCCCCGGCTCTGCCGGGAGCCCGCTTCCCGCTCTCGCCCAGCCCGCTCGCTCCGTCAAACAAACTAGAACAGCAGCAACAGCCACGCTCGGCTCGGGTTACGCCGCGCGCGGGGATGGCCGCGATCTGAAGCCACGTCCTGAGCAGCGCGGAGGCGGGCTCAGAGGGTCCCCGGGTGCCCGTCGGGGCTGTCTCGTGCCCGGAAGGCGCTCGACACCACAGAGGCGACACGGAAGCATCAAACGCGGCCGGCCCTCCGTACGGCCCCCGTCGGGGTTCCAGGGCGTGACCTGCCGGCTCCTCCAAACCCGCACCCGGACCGTTTCCGTCACCCACAGCCCGGACGACGTCACGCAGTGGCTTCGCCGCGGGAGGGCTCTGAGGGGGCGCCGCGCCCGCGCTCTGGGTCTCCGAACCCCCTCACCCCCCCGCCCGGCGTCCTCCTCTCCCCGCCCCGCGCCGGGCGCCCTCCTCGCGCCGTTAAAGGGCACCGCCGGGGCGTCCGCGGCTGCGCGGGGAGCACGCAACTCGGTCCCGGGCGGCAAGCTCGAGCACACCCGGTGTAGACAGCACCGGACAGAGACGGGGCCGACTCCCCCGAAGGAGCATCTCTAACAATCGCAGGAACCAGGCGTGTGGCAGGGTGTGCCGTCCCCACAGCCCGGCGCTGGGGCCGCGGAGCGCGAGGACGAGGCGCGCGCGGCTGCCTGCTCTGACCCGGCGCCCGGCCCGCGGCCCACACCGCCGGGTGCTCCCCGGGCCGGCGGCGGGAGCGGACCGAGGCCGAGCGCGCTGCCGGCACCGACGCCCCCACCCCCCGCGGGCCCCTCCCCCGCAGCTGCGCACCGGCGCGCGCTCCTCGGCTCCCGGCCCGGCCCTGCTCTGCCCGCGGGGAGCACCCGCCGGTCGTCCGCCGTTCTGCCGGGAGCCGCCTCCGTGCGCTCGACCGCGGCGGTCCCTGCCGCACACCGGCCCCGCCGGCCACACCCCTCGTGGCCCGCCCCCGCGGAACCCGGCGTCCCCGCGCGCCAGGGGCGAACCCCACTTCGGGACGCCGCGCCCCGAGACGGCAGCAAGGGAAAGGACAGCCGCGTGACCGGCTTCCCAACTCGACCCGCACCGCCAGCGCCGCAGTCCCCCTCGCGCGCCCGCGCCTCACAGAACGCGCCGCCCGGGCCAGGCCGTCACCTCAGCCGCCGCTCCTCGAGCCCGCCGGGCCTGGCGCTCCACAGCCTCTCTGCAGCCCGCCGCGCGACCGTTAGCGCAGGCCCCGCCCCCATCACGCCCCACCCCTCGCCCCACCCTTCTCTCCGCCTCACCTCCGCGCTCCTCCCGGCGCTCTGGCTCCACCCCCGTCCTCACCGAGCCTTCCCCCGCCCCAACTTTGACCGCGCCTCACACTCCGATCCCGCCCCCAGCGCCCTTCGCCCCGCCTTCGCTCTGGCCCCGCCCCCACCCTCGACTTTCCCCTAGCCTCGACTCCGCCCTAGCCCCCTCCTCTTCCCTACGGCCCACCTTCCGCCCCCAGCCTCGCCAGCCCTTCGTCCCTGGCTCCGTCCTCGCCCCACCCTTCTCTCTGCCTCACCCTCCTCTCCGACCTCGCCCCGACTCCGACTCTGCCTTCTCCCTGTCTTCGCTCTACCTATTGCCCCGCTCCACACGCCAACCCCGTCCTCGCCCCGCCCTCGCCCCGCCCTCGCTCCGCCGCTCACCCCCACCGCCCCTCCTCTTGTCCCGCCCTTCACTCCGCCCCCAGCTCTCTCCCCGCCCACCTATCCTCTGCCTCCGCCCCTATCCCCGCCCCTCCCTCTGACTCCGCCCCTGAGTTCCCGCCCTTCAGAGGAGAAACTCGGGGACATCAGAGCGGCAGCGGTCCCAGGCTCTTCCTTTCCCCGCGGGCCTGAGCATGAGGCCCAGACCCTCCGCGGTCCGGGACGGCCGGTGGGCCAGGTGTGCAGGGTCTGGCGTGGCGCGCGGCCCCGTGACTGCCCGCGGCTCCCGGAGCAAGGCCGCCCCCCGGGGAGGGAGAGCCGCAGAGCCCGCTGGCCCGCGGGGGGACGCTCGGTGGTTGCAGGAGCGGACGGGGACAGTGACCTGCGCCGGCTTGCCTGTGTCTCCTTACCGCCTCTGGGAAATCCTTTTAGTCGAAGGACTTAGAAATTAACCTGTGTCACCAGAGGACTAGTCAGGGCCGGATGCGTCATGATCCAGTAGCTAAATCCGTGACCTCTGTGCCCAGCAGCCGCGCGCAGGTAGCATCACTCAGCACCACGGGGCTTCTCCCTCAGAAGCACGTACACCCTCGGTACTTAGCGTACAGTCGTCTGTTGAAACAGAAATACAACCTCAGAGGCAGGTTTTATGCTCTCGTCCCAACACAACTCTCACTCTTCCTCTTGCGTTAGTTTTTTAACTCCCAAGTAATAATCAAAAGCCAAATAAAACACTTGCGTTCCTACCACTTTGAATTTAATAGAGAAAGCTTTTCTAAAATTTTCCATATTCCGTTCCAGGCTTTGTCTACAAAAGAAGACAGAAGAACATATCCTGATCTTTCCAAAAGAATGAGCTGACATTTTAAGTTAATTTTAAAAGGGAGGGAAAAGGTATAAACATAGTTTGCATGCATTTCTTTTTTTTTTAAGATTTTATTTATTTACTTGACAGAGATCACAAGTAGACAGAGAGACAGGCAGAGAGGGAGGAGGAAGCAGGCTCCCCGCTGAGCAGAGAGCCGGACGCCGGGCTTGATCCCAGGACCCTGAGATCATGACCTGAGCCGAAGGCAGAGGCTTAACCCACTGAGCCACCCAGGCGCCCCATTTTGCATGCATTTCTTATTTGTACCTCAGTAGGGGAGTAATCTTTAAAATTTTTGTTTGTAGTATCTTTTCATATTTTAGTAAATTAATTTTCGCTGAAAGCTACTGAAGATTAAGCAAGCAGAATCAGCCTCACTAGGACACAAAAGGCTTTTCATAAGAGGCAGCTTGGAAACACAAGCCTTAAGGAACGGGCTGGTTTGATGTCAACACTCTTGTTGCGAAAATAATTCATTTCTTCCATTTTTTATAGCAAGTCTGTGAACTTGGTCTGTTCTTAACAGTAGAATTGACTTGTCGATACATTTTGGATCTGAACAGAAACCAGGGCAGGAAAGCCTAGGCCTGCGACTTGATGAAGTCAAGGGTGAATGAACAAAGGTCAGAGGTAAAACAGCTTGCGTGTCTGGCTAAAGAAATGGTATGAGGCTATGCCTGTCACCTCCCCAGAGCATGCCAGCTGTCAGGCCGTCTAAGAGCATGTCACAAAGGAGTGACAGGAAAAATACATAGTAATTAACTTTACACTTACTAATCAGGAGGAAAAGATTGACAATCATTTTAATGAAACACAAGACCACCTTTTATTTCTTTAATAATAAAGCAACTTTTCTGAAGTCAGTCCTGTGATTACAGTCTCCCTTTCAGGAGTGGAAATGCTTGATCAATTACTAGTCTCACTCTCCACTCCTGTCCGTCCAGGGGACCACCCAGCAATTAAACAGATCGTAGCTCTGTTACCATTTACAGATATTTGTGTACATTTTTGCACAAGTTATCTGGAGAAGAGGAGTGAGGTAACCCATGAGTGGGGCAGGAAGAACTAGATGGGGTTCAGGGGCGATATGAAGGGACTATCAGGGCAAACAAAGGGAGAGAGAGAAGAGAGTGAAAGTGCATTTCGGGGGAGCTGGATTCAGGAAAGTTTGAAGCAGCAGCAGAAAGGAGAGAGTTCATGAAAAAAACAAAGCAGTAGCAACTGCAGAGCGGCCTGAGCCCCAGGAGCCCAGGAATGTTCTGGAAAATTCTGAGGATACTCCATGCAAACTGCTGAGACAGAATCTCCGGGGGGGGGGGGCGGTGTGGGAAGAACAGGTCCCTTCTCAAGTCTGGGTGCCAAGCTAGGAAGAACGTGTTCTACCAGCAAAGAGAGGAGACACAGAAACATTGGCACCTGCCTGGAAGCGATGGGAATCGAAGCGGGAACTCCAGGTAAAACAGGAGAGCCTACCAGAGCCGAGGTAAGCGCTCCTCTGTAGTAAGCCAAAGTGAGCCATGAGCGGGCTTGGAACCCTGTAGCATCTACAGTCCATGAACAGGAACACATCTGCTCCACGTGCCTAAAGTCCTCTGGGCTGAAGACATCGTGCTGAGGGAGGAGACAGCAGGGAAGAAGAAGACAGTCACCAGCACACAAGACACCTGTGGCCCTCAGAGCAACTGGCTACACTCCAGCCACCCCCACTGGAAAGTTACTCATGTGACATTAGGAAGGGCCCGCCTCTTTGCAGGGCTGTCCTGGGCCACTCTCCATCACTGTTTCTATCAGACGTATGTAACTGGTTCAAACCTTTCTCGATCACTGCAGCATACCATTACCAGGGGCACTGCAGTGAATGCAGCCCGGCTCCAGCCGCGCATCTCCAGCCATGGCAGGCGGTTCACACACTTGTGGGAGCCCAGTATCTAAAACCAAAGTCAGCCGCTCACCCCGGGCTGGCTGCTCCTGTCCCAGTTGTCGTAACCATGCAGCTGGTAACCTGAGCACCCAGCTTCAAAGGTAGACTTGAATCTGCCTTTCTGTTCTGCTTTTATCTAACTGGATGTCAGGTTCTGTTTTTCCCTGGCACAGCTCTGAACCTGTCCTTGTCTCCCTGTATTTATTGCGGCCACCTTCATTAGGGCTCTGGTGGCATTATATCTGACGACACTTACCTCTCCCTGCTCTAGCCCATCCCACGCCCTCCTGCCGGACTGAGATTCTCACAGCTTCCTTCCATCACAGCTCCCCCCTGGTCGGGAACCTTCAATATCGCTTATCATAGAATGCACCCACATTCTTCTGTAAGAGAGTATAAATTTAAAGGGCTCTGTGGGTCTCTTGAAATGACTCAGATCTACCCTGAGAGTGAAAAAAACACCCATAGACAATACCGGGACAAATGGGCGTATCCGGGTCCCAATAAAACTTTATTTACAAAACAAGCAGTGGGCCAAATTTGGCCTGGGAGCCACAGTTCGCAGACCCCTGGATTAAAGTCGCAATTCATTAGTTGGGCATTCATCACTTTCTAGAATTTGGACTCTATTTAAAACCCTTGCCCTTTTTCCCACCATGTCTCTAAAACACAATACCCATTTCCCCGAGACTTCCATGTAAGTCATGTGTTTACGTCTAGAAATGAATTTCATGCGCTGCAAGGGTACAAATGTTTTTAAAGATAGGTAACAGCTGGTGACCCTGTGACAGCGATGTCCTTATTTCCATCTCCTCCATTTCATCATCCATGACACTCGCCACTTCATTAGTACTCCTAGAAAACATTTTCAAGAGCTTCCTCGACTGAAACCACTACACCACTTTGAATGACAGCGGCTCCTGGATTTGCCTGGCGTGGGGTCCACAACGACCCCAAGGCAGAACACAGGCTCTGAGAAAGGCAGAGATTCCCGTGTGTGACCCCCTGCTACCTCCCCTCTGGGTCTGGACCCCCGGCTGTGTTCTTCACTGGGTTTGGTTACACATTCAGTAATTTGCTCAGAGCACAAAAACTTATCCATCATGTTCACCATTTTGGCACACACTAAAGGAAGGGACAGAAAACCCCAATGACAGAAGACACCTTACATTTTAAAATTATTACTCTGAGAAAAAGACCATAGATATTTCTCAATGTGCTGAGTTTCAATATGCATTCACGAGCGCTCTCTTATCTGAGCAGGTCTAACGCGCGCTTGTCTGAGACGAGAAAACACGTGGAGTTTGGGGGGTCTTGCATGAATCATAGTAAAAGTCAAGTCATCTGGTCAAATTTCAGCTTTGCCCCTCATTAGCTGTGTCGGTCAAAACCTTCTGAGCTTTGTTTTCCTTACCTGTCAGAGAAAAGGTCTGGACCAGTGCAGTAGGACAGAGATGAGCATGAAGGTACAAACCCTGGGAGGGAAACGCAGGGGATTTATCTGGGTCTATCTCGCTGTCTTCTGCATCAAAGTTTTTCGAAAGCTTGGTCATCTCAGGATGCCTTGCGTGTGGCTGGTGCTTGCTGGCATGAGGCCCTAGATCCTCGAAAGTCAATAGTCGTGACTAGTATCAGCCTCTAGTCTGTGGCAAAGCGGTGGAAAATGGGAGGGCAGTCACTGGGCTGCGTGCAGGCTGTAGGGGGAGACGTGGGGAGACCAGCAGGTTTGCACTGTAGGGCTGCTTCCAGATCTAGCCTGAGACTGAATTTGCTTTATGACCTTAGAAGAGTTACTCGGCTCTGTGTAAATCGTAAGTGAACATGACCCTCCCCTGACTGGTTTTTACACCCCTGAGGGTCCTCCTAGCTGGTGTAGTCATCCCTGGGAGGTAAGGGAGGGGGAGATGCAGCAGGAAAACAGGAGGCATTTTATGGTAGCTAGGATTCACATTGTATTTGACCCCAAAATGAAATGTTATTCAAGTTGGGCGCCTGGGTGGCTCAGTCATTATTAAGCGTCGGCCTTCGGCTCAGGTCATGATCCAAGGATCCTGAAATCGAGCCCCATATCAGGCTCCCTATTCCCTAGGAAGCCTACTTCTCCCTCACCCACTCCCCCCAGCTTGTGTTCCTACGGTCTCTCTCTCTCTGTCAAACAAATAAATAAAGACAATCTTTAAAAAAAAAAAAAAAAGGAAATGTCATTCAAGTTGTACAAGAGGATATGTCACGTGGCCCCTTTCATTGCTCTGAACAAAATCACTGTTTTTTTCTTCACGTTTTAATGTGTACACATGGTGACTTTAGCTTCAAAAGGATATATGGTTGAATTCCAGGACCTTCACCTTTTTTGGGGGGGGGGGCCAGTTTTTTTTTTTTTTTTTTTTTTTAAGATGTTATTTATTCATTTTTAGAGAGAAAGATCCGGCAAGAGCAGGGGCAGGGGTGGAGGGGCAGACGGGGACGGAGAGAAAAATCTCGAGCAGACTCTGCACTAAGCTTGGAATCTAAGGCAGGGCTCGATCTCACGACCCTGAGATCACAACCTGAGCTGAAACCGAGAGCCTGATTGATGCCTAACCGACTGAACCACCCGGGTCTGCGTTCTTAAAGATAACAGTTGACTGTGTTTGATTATTTAAGGGTAGCTTATGATTTCAGACAATACTTGTATCAGTTTTCCCACTCGGGTTTAGAACAGAAGCACTGGGAAGCCGTTCGCTCTCTCTGTTGGCCTTACAGCCAAGCAGAAAATAAGTCAATATAATCATTAATATATCATAAAATATTCTTCCTCTTGATCAGTCATTTTACGACCCCAAGGCCACGGCTATTTCAAAATTTTATTGTGGCTTGACAAACTCTCTGTGTCAACTCAATATTACAAGATCTTTCAGTTCTTTGAACAACTGGAAATGGATTCCACCTGTGCTCCCTTATTTATTACGTCAAGAAAGTCCATTCTAATGACATCATGCTGTTGGAAAACGGCATGCCAGGGAAGCGACAGACTCTTTGGGGGTCACACAATACCAACCATGGGCCAAATTATTTCAAACGCTTACGCCACGGAGTAATAGAAAAAAACAGACTTTCCATATCACATTTTTTCGTTTGTATTTTGCGAGGCTCTCAAATAGGTAGGATGTATTTGTTCTATCAGTCTCTATATTTGTAAGTGGAAAACCCTGAAAACAATGACGTTCTTTGAAGCGGAACTGTAGAGAAAACATGTTCACGTTTACAACATCGATTCTATATAGATCCACTTTTAAATAATTAATTTATGGGAGGAGATTCAGAGTATATCTTGCATTTATAAGTTTTGATCTAATTTTTTTATTTAGAACCCACTGAGCAGAATAGTCCAGTGTTACAGGGAGTTAGAAATTAGGAATGATAGGTGCGAATTCTAGTTCCCAGATGCATCTTAGGTGATCAGTATCTGAAAATCCCCTACCTACCTCGAGTTCTGGCCGGAGTGTATATTTGCCCTTACAGGGCTGGGGAAGGAACCAGCCTCCGAAGACCAAAAGTTTCGTAACTGGATCAAATTTATCATTGTGTCCATGTTCTTTGTTATAATTTTTAATTAATTAATGATTAAGAGAATACATGCACTTGAGCGGGGGAGGGAGGGGCAGAGGGAGAGAGAATCTTTTTTTTTTAAGATTTTATTTATTTATTTGACAGAGAGATCGCAAGTAGGCGGAGAGGCAGGCAGAGAGAGAGGGGGGGAAGCAGGCTCCCCGCTGAGCAGAGAGCCCGATGCAGGGCTCAATCCCAGGACCCTGAGACCATGACCTGAGCCGAAGGTAGGGCTTCCACTGAGTCACCCAGGCACCCCAAGGGAGAGAGACTCTTAAGCTGACTCTACATTGAGCACGGAGCCCGACACGGGGCTCGATCTCAGAGCCTTGAGAACATGACCTGAGCCGAAATCAAGAGTCAGACGCTCAACCGACTGACCCACCCAGGCGCCCCTGCTGTAATTTTTAAATCTTAGAGGATAAAAGATGGAATTCTGTTCGGGGTGATGAAAAGGTTCTGGATTTAATGCCGCTGCCTTGTACACGGAGAAGTGCTTATGATGGTTAATATGGTATTATGTGTCTTTAACCACATGCCCCCCCAATAAAGATTGAATCGTGCCAGCCCTGCGAATTACACCAACTCGAGGTTACACATTTTAGAGAAGCCAAAATCATAGTGTTTCCCAGTTTCCTACACGCCCAAGGTTGGCAGAAATGGTTGCTTACTAAAGTCTTGATGAAGACTGTTTAGCTGTTCACAGCACTGATCTCTCGTCCTGGGCATCTCTGAGCGTACTTCCTCCAGACCTACAGCCAAACAGATTCTTTCTGACCCTGTGATCCAGAAGCTGCCCAGGCCCTACAAGGCGTCCTGGTCACTTCACCACATATGATTTGCGGTGTTAAAGTCATCCCCAAACGGCAACACCACCACCTAAAACACCAAAACCCCGCAAAGATCATGGTCCCGAGAAGCTTCAGTAAGATAGCCCTGTGAAGGCGACCCTTCGTTTGAGAAAACTCCATGGAGTAGCTAGGGCTTTTGTCACTGCAAGGGACAGAAGATACAGTTCAACCAGCTTTAGAGAAGACGACAGTGGTGCTGGTGGTGCTGTTTACTGGCTCTAGCGACTGGAAAGTCAGGGTAGACTGAGACAAAACTCAGTCCAGAGGCGGAAACCATGCCTTCGAGTCCTAGCTTCTCCGCATTCCTCAGAAACTCATCTTCCCTCCAGACGAAATACAAATTCTGGGTCTGAGCGTCATTGGCTGGAAGTGGGTCACTGTCCCCATCCTGAGTCCATCCCTACGACCAGGGGATGGAAAGCATTGATTGTCTTGGACGTGTTTCAAATGCCCAGTCCTGGAGCTGGGGTGGGGTCACACTCTGCCAAACTCCTGAATTTAAAGGGAATTGGATGTCCTTCTAACAGAAAGGCCAGTGGACACCAAGAGGCCAAGATAACCCATGTCCCTTACACATCAGGCACAAAAGGTTGATCTTGGAAGCAGATCACTCAGAGAATGGCTGTCCGGGAATCAAGAAGAGTGCGGGCATCACAGTCACACACTATATCATTTGGGATTAGATCCAGCTGCAAACAGAACCTGCTACATGATTCTGGGGGCCCAGTGCACAGTGAAAACACAGAGCTCCTTGTTCAAATATTAGTGACAATTCCAAGATGGTGACAGCAGATAGTAAACCAAGTGTGGGGCCCTTCCAAGTGGGGAACTCCGTACATCACAGTCAACAAGTAACAGAAACATAACCTCGAGAGAAGTCTATTTCTTTCTCATGTGTAACTCCAAAGACGTATACATCTACACTCTAGATCACTGGGCAAAGCTATCAGGGACCCAGGCTCTTTCCAGCTCACCGCTCTGCCAACCCCTCTAGTGTGGCCCTGTCCTTATGGTCCAAGCTGTTCTGTCTGTGTTCCAGGAATGGAGGAATGGCCAGGGTGCTGGTGTGCAGGGAGCGAGGGGGGCATGGAGCCTCTGAAGGCCTTAGGGGGAATCTGTCTTACTCCTTCCAGCTTTTTGTGTTCACGGACAATCTTCGGTATTGCTGGACTTACAGACTCCTTGGCTCTCATCCCTGTAGCTTAACATCAGCTACTTGCTTACGTCCAAATTTCCCCTTTGTATGAGAATACCGGTCACACTGGATGAAGGATCACCCCAATGACCTTATCTTAACCTGGTAAAGGTGACATCCTGAGGTCCCGGGGGGTTAGGACTGAGACACACATTTGGAGACATGCTACAACCCGTAAAAAGAGGAGAGGGTAAAGACCTGACAGGAAGGGCTGTGGAATGAGGTGGAGAGTTGAGCGTGGTTTTCTCCATCGACATGAATGACCAGAATGGGCAAATGCATAGAGGCAGAAATTAGATCAGAGGTTTCCAGAAGCTGGAGGTGGGAGGAAACAGGGAGTGACTGCTAATGAGCACAGGGAGTCTTTTTTTTTTTTTTTAAGATTTTACTTATTTATTTGACAGAGAGCTCACAAGTAGGCAGAGAGGCAGGCAGAGAGAGAGGAGGAAGCAGGTTCCCTGCTGAGCAGAGAGCCCGATGCGGGGCTCGATCCCAGGAACCCGGGATCATGACCTGAGCCGAAGGTAGGGGCTTAACCCACTGAGCCACCCAGGTGCCCAAGCACACAGAGTCTTTTTTACACAATAGAAATGCTCTCTAGTTGGAGTGTAGAGGTGGTTACACAACTCTGTGAATATTCTAGAAACTGCTGGGCTGTATGCATACTGTAAAAGAGTGAATTTTATGTAGTGTATGAGTTATACCTCAAGGATAATAATTTTAAAAGATCAACCCCAGGACTGTGTTTATAAACGTCTCAAGAGTGAAACTGCATGCTTAAAAAAAGGGGAGGGATAACGGAATAGTATATTCAACCTATTAAAGGAAAATAATTTCAAACTCAGAATTTTATACCCAAACATCTTTCATATATGAGGTCATGATAAAAAATATTTTTAAGAAAAACACTTTTGAGGGGAGCCCAGGGGGGGGGTCACATTTGGTTAAGCATCTGCCTTCAGCTCAGGTCATGATCCTAGGGTCCTGGGATCGAGTCCCACGTCAGGCTCCCTCTGCTGCTCCCCCTGCTTGTGCTCTCTCTCTCTGTGCCAAATAAATAAATTTTTTTTTTTAAAAAAGGGAAGAAATAAACTTTGAGACACAAGACCCATGCAAAACTATTCAGGATCAAGTATTTAAATAAGAAGAGAAGCCACAAGAGATATAGGAAGTAAAGGTGTTACAATTCCTTGAAAAATATAATATTGTCCTTAAGAAATCTCTGATACCAGATGAGAGAAAATATATTCATTGTAGGGCTGAACTAAAAGTTACCAGCATAACGGAATGAGAGGACCAGGGGATGAGAGGATGCTAAATTCTTATTTTATTAATGGGGGAAGTATGCATATCAATTTTTTTTAAAGATTTTATTTATTTATTTATTTATTTGACAGAGAGATCACAAGTAGGCAGAGAAGCAGGCAGAGAGAGAGGAGGAAGCAGGCTCCCTGCTGAGCAGAGAACCCAATGTGGGGCTCGATCCCAGGACCCTGAGATCATGACCTGAGCCGAATGCAGAGGCTTAACCCACTGAGCCACCCAGGAGCCCCGCATATCAATTTTTTTAAATAAGGATTAAAAGGAAACAGAAAATATGGGACAAACTGAAATGATAGTAGGAACGGGTCCAAGCTTGTCAATAATGACAATTATTGCAAATGGACCAAATTCACCTTCTAAAATAAACCCACGAAGATTGACAGATGGCATTTTTTCAGTCCACATAAAAGAATGGATAGGGGCGCCTGGGTGGCTCAGTGGGTTAAAGCCTCTGCCTTCGGCTGAGGTCATGATCTCAGGGTCCTGGGATCGAGCCCCGCATCAGATTCTCTGCTCCGCGGGCAGCCTGCTTCCCCCTCTCTCTCTCTGCCTGCCTCTCTGCCTACTTGTGATCTCTGTCAAATAAATAAATAAAATCTTTTAAAAAAAAAAAACGAATGTATAAAAGGAATTGTTGGATATTTGCACCTTCTGCAAAGATGTAATTGTGCAATCCAGCTCTGACAGGCATTGAAAACATCCAGCCCCTGAAGGAAGAGTTTTTGGAGCTGGAGCATGAAATGTACTCTCTCCATCGGGGGTTAGCAAACAAGGGCTGTAGACTAAATCTGGCCGCCACCTGCTATACGACTGGTGAGCCAGACACGACGGTTTTTACATTTTTTTCATGGCTGAGGAAATCAAAAGAAGAACATTTCACGACATGTGGAAATGATATGAAATGCAAATTTAAGTGTCCATAAAGCTTTAATGGGGTACTGCCACACCCACTGGCCCTCCCAGACTCTAGAGCTGCTTTGGCAATGGCAGAGTTGAATCGTTTCACAGACACCACATGCCCCACTAAACCTAAAATATTTTTTATCTGGCTTTCTTTAAAAATATATATATATATATATATATATATTAACCTCTCTTCTAGATACTCTCTAGGTGTAAAGAGATTCCTATGGGCATAGGGTTGAGCAAGGTGGCTGTGTCAGGTGGAAACCTTACTTAGTGAGTGTGTAAAACACGGGTGTAGGGACGCCTGGGTGGCTCAGTTGGTTAAGCGGCTGCCTTCGGCTCAGGTCATGGTCCCAGCGTCCTGGGATCGAGTCCCACATCGGGCTCCTTGCTTGGTGGGGAGCCTGCTTCTCCCTCTGCCTCTGCTGCCGCTCTGCCTGTGCTCGTGCTCTCTCTCTCTAACAAATAAATAAATAAAATCTTTAAAAAAATAAATAAATAAAATAAAATAAAACACGGGTGTATCTCAGTAAGTCGAAACTCAGCCACCAGTAAGTACAATTTGCCCCGCCAGGGAATCTTTTCCGAAAATGACATTTATGGTTGGATCCTGGACACCAGTGGGGGTCTGTGTAGGAATTACCTTGCAGTCAACATGACAGCAAAGCATCCACTCTACGAAGACAAGGTGAACTGCCCTGAAGGGGATCCATGGGCAGCCACTGTGTCGAAAGCCTGGGCTCTTGCTGTCCCAGCGTCTTACCAGGGATACCGTGGCTCTGGGCATTTGCGAAGCAACGTGAACGTGCTTTTCTAAAGTCTTGAGAGCATTCAATTAAAAAAAAAAAAAGTAGTAAGTGTCAATAAAAAAAGAGGAAATTGTCCCCTATCTAAAGTTTAAGACACCTAGGCATTCCTGGTGTTTCATTCCCTGGTGACACGCCCTTGAACGTTAGCGGCTGCACCAATGCAGAGATGGGAGGACTAAGGGACCTACAAAGTGTGAAGCTCACAACACGATCGATCACGCCCACGTCTGTGACTCCGCGCTGAGAGGTCTCAGGTTGTGTCCTTCTCTGATTTTAATCGCACTTTTTCTTTTCAAATTTCCTGCACTTTTTCTTAAACACTGGGTGTAACCGGACAGCAACTTTGCTTCTCACCCCGTTAGGCTGTTTCCGTGAAACAGACGCACTGCCGTGTGCCCCACCCCCGCTATCGCAGGGGGGCTGTCCTGCCTAGCCATTGAGAAACCGTTCAGTTTCCTCCGTAGCCCTTTTCCCAGTGTTTCTCCTTCTTGACCAACTCTGGTATCAAGTTTCTTATGACGCTCACAACAGCGTAAGAGTCGACCCTGTTTGTGTAAAGGGAAGGCATCTGTGTCCCCTACTGCTACGTAACAAACCTCCACAAGACTTAGCCTAGATCATGCTGCAGTCATCACCGTTTCTGTGGGGCAGGAATGTGCACGTGGCTAGGCTGAGTCCCCTGCGCAGGGTCTCCCATGGACTGTCTTGGGCCGAGGTCTCATCTGAAGGCTCAGCGGAAAAGATTCTCCCTCTGGGCTCATGTAGCTGGCAACACAGCTGGATCATTTGGGGTCTGTTAGATTGAGGGCCTCAGCGGCAGGTCACGGGACTCCCCATCCCGGCACTTGCTTCATCTAAACTGGAAAGTTCAGAAGGAACGGGGTGGCTAGCATGACGCAGGCTTGCGCGATCTAATCATGGGAGCAGCGCGTCTCCCACTAGTCTCCCCCACACTCAAGAGGAGACAGGGCATGGCCCCCAGGAGCCAGCAGTGACAGGAGGCATCTCAGAAGCTCTGCCCCCCCGAGAGGACATGTGTATTTATTTTCTTGATCACCTATAGAAAACTCCTGATAGAGCACAGAATAACGTGTTAGGAATCGTCGGTAGCCATCACCTCCGGAACTAAGACGCGGGGACTAGAGACAGTGGGAACTCAGTCTTTCAGGTTTTACTGTATACACTTCTTCTTCCTTTTCTTTTTTTTTTTAAAGATCTATCTCATTATCTATCAGTGGGGGGGGCATGCTCATGAGTCGGGAGACAGGGAGAGAGAATCTCCAGCAGACTCCCCACTGAACACAGAGCCCACATGGGCCTCAACCTCAGGACCCTGAGATCATGACCTGAGCCAAAATCAAGAGTCAGATGCTCAACCAACTGAGCCCCCCAGGCGCCCCTGCTGTATGCTCTTCTCTACCACTTTACTTCTCTTGTACCATATACGCATGGATTATTTTTATTTTAAAAGGAAAAACGACACTCAAAGCTACTTTCCAGTAACTGTCATCTTTTTTAAAGTAGTCTAGACCCAAAGAATTAAAATTAGTAAAGCCAATTCACTTCTGTGCAAAAATTAGTTAAAAAGTATAGAAAAGGAAGTCGATATTTTAGCAGTAGTGATTTTATAACGTCGTAAAATCAGATCGTCTTCTCCAACTATCGAAAAAGGGAAACACGCCTTCCAGCATGTTTGCTTCCTTCACAAACACGTCACTGCATTCGATCTGCACTCGAGAGCTCAGAGCCGGACGGAGCTCAAGTCCCTTCTGGAGACTGCCCCTGACCTTCCCGTGTTCCCGGTCAGCATCAGCGGCTGCTTTGGCTTCCTCGGGCGCCTCAGTTCAGGGTCCGATTTCTCCCAAGCCGAGACCTTTCCCCAACAGCCATCGTACTCCCTCAGTGCTGCCAGAGAAAATATAGGATGCCCAGTATGGCCCATGTAACATTTGGGTCATACTTATGCTAAAAAAGTATTCATTGCTTTTTTTTTTTTTTTTTAAGATTTTATTTATGGGGCACCTGGGTGGCTCGGTGGGTTAAGCCGCTGCCTTCGGCTCAGGTCGTGGTCTCAGGGTCCTGGGATCGAGCCCCGCATCAGGCTCTCTGCTCAGCGGGGAGCCTGCTTCCTCCTCTCTCTCTGCCTGCCTCTCTGCCTGCTTGTGATCTCTTGTCTGTCAAATAAATAAATAAAATCTTTAAAAAAAAAGATTTTATTTATTTATTTGACAGACAGAGATCACAAGTAGGCAGAGAGGCAGGCAGAGAGAGAAAGAGGAGGAAGCAGGCTCCCTACAGAGCAGAGAGCCCGATGCGGGGCTCCATCCCAGGACCCTGGATCATGACCCGAGCCGAAGGCAGAGGCTTTAACCCACTGAGCCACCCAGGCGCCCCGCTTTTTTTTTTTTTAAGATTTTATTTATTTGACAGAGAAAGATCACAAGGAGGCAAAGAGGCAGCCAGAGAGAGAGGGGGGAAGCAGGCTCCCCGCTGAGCAGAGAACCCGATGCGGGGCTCGATCCCAGGACCCCAAGATCATGACCCGAGCCGAAGGCAGTGGCTTAACCCCCTGATCCACCCAGATGCCCCAAAGTATTCGTTGCTTAACTGAGATGCAACTTCAACCAGGTGACCTGTAGCTTTCCTTGCTAGACCTGGCCCTGCCCTCGAAGATGGCCTACTCAGTGGCGTGAGTCTTGACGGGAGGGTGGTGAGTCTGTCCCCCAAGGGGAAACACTTAGATGCGTTCTGAGAGCTCACGCTTGTTTCTCCTCACCCAGCTCCCCTCGAGGTCAGGGCAAATCTCAAGCAACTTCAAGAATTCGTGGGTAGAAAGTGATTTAAGGGACCTGACAAGGACTGTAATTACCTTTTTTCCTTTTTTCATTAATAAAGAGATTTTACTAATACCATTGTCCAGAACATTTCACTGTGGTTAATGTTCCTGGAGAGAATCGATTCAAAATTTGCTGATAACACAAATAGAGGGGAGAGGGGGTCCCAGGAGCATCTCATAATTCACAAAGTAATTTGTTCAAGATTAACACCATTTCCTATGGGAGCTCACATTGCTTTTACCCATAATGCACACAGTGTAGACAAGAATTTCATACACTTGTTATACTGCTTCTTTAAAAAAAAAGCCCATTACAATTATTTAAGAAAGTTTCCCTGATAAAATATTTTTTAAGGTTTTTATTTTATTTTACTTATTTATTTGACAGAGAGAGAGATCATAAGCAAGCAGAGAGGCAGGCAGAGAGAGAGAAGGAAGCAGGCTCCCCGCTGAGCAGAGAGCCTGATGTGGGGCTCGATCCCAGAACCCTGAGATCATGACCTGAGCCGAAGGCAGAGGCTTTACCCACTGAGCCACCCAGGCGCCCCACCCTGGTAAAATGTTAACCTGCCAGGTAGATGAAAGCCACTCTGCAAGGCACAAAAAGCGTTGTATTTATACCACATGCTATTGTTCCTGGTGAAATCCTATAAAATTTATACCTCGGACGGGAGGACAGCAGAGCTGAAATGAGGGCACCCAAGAGTGAAGTCATCTTCCCAGTGAGACCAGTGGCAAGAAAAGCAAGATGCTGTCAAGGTGTTCATTTTGTCGTTGTTGTCCAGCAGTCGCAGAGCTGGGAGCGGATGGTGAGAGACGGCAATGAGTGATTCTGCTGGCTTCTCATTTAGGATTCAGCATTCATAACCGTGTGCCTTACTCAGGTGTTAGAACGCCTTTTTAAAGATCCAAGCACACATTTAACAAGGAAAATGATGGGGGTGCCTGCTTGTGATCTCTGACAAATAAATAAAAATCTTTAAAAAAAAGAAAAAGAAAATGACGGAGAATCTACTAATCCAGAACTCCGGCAATTGAAGGTCCACTCTCCCCCGTTTCAACCTCAATAATCTCTCAAACCAAAGTGATTTTTAGTTTAAGAATTCTGCCTTGATGGGACGCCTGGGTGGCTCAGTGGGTTGGACCGCTGCCTTCGGCTCAGGTCATGATCTCAAGAGTCCTGGGATCGAGCCCCACATCGGGCTCTCTGCGCAGCAGGGAGCCTGCTTCCTCCTCTCTCTCTGCCTGCCTCTCTGCCTACTTGTGATCTCTCTGTCATATAAATAAATAAAATCTTTAAAAAAAAAAAAAAAAGAATTCTGCCTTGATTTTATTTGCATGGAGGGTGGGGAGACAATAAGAGTCTTAAGCCTGTAATGACCAAGTTCGCAGGGAAACTGGTAGCTCTGGCTGAGCTGGAGCGGAAAGTGGCTGTGTGCCCTTGGGCAAGTTGCTTAACCTCTCTGTGCCTTAGTTTGCTCCACTATAAAAAGGGGCTAAAACTAGAAGCTAGTCACAGAGTTCTTCTGAACAGCAAACAAGTTAGTTCCCAGCATCTAAGGCTGCAATCAGTTCTCATTAGAGGCTCTTGAATACTTTTATTAGTGTTCCGTGTGGGTGGGAAAGCAAACAGACCAGCCCCAGGGAGAGGAATGGGGACAGCAGGAGGTAGGGCCTAGGTAACAGGGAGGGACTGCGGGGGGACACGTGGATCTTCACGGCCTGACACTGAATGTCACCGCGTTGTTCATATTAATATGGTTACGTGCACACTACGTGAATTCCACATCAATAAAGACAAATCCTGGCTGGAAAAAAAAATAACCTGGGACATGTATCCTTGCTGCATCAAATCCTCCAGAAGCTTCCGAAAGCAAATCCAAACCCCCACGCCTCCTGCCCACAAACCGGCAGCCTGCACACACCTGCTCAAGGAGAGGCCCAGAGGAGGGAGGGGGACACGGACAAGACAGAATATGAAATTAAACGTCTTCTGAGTGGATATCATGGCGGAGGCAGGATGGGGACACTTCCCCACACAGAAAATACCATCATTCAATATTTTAAACTTGGAGTCCTTTGGCGGGAAGACATCATAATTCTTTCAGTTCTCAGAGCTAGAGTTGCCAGATTTAGCAAATAAAAATACAGGACGTCTGTTAAATTTCAGATAGACAATGAATCATTTTTTTTTAATTGTCCCAAATATTGCATGGGACGTACTTCTACTAAAAACTTCTGAGACCTCTATTTTATCTGGCTCTGGGCCTTACCCCAACAAGGCTTCTGGTAACCCCACAAACCCTTCCCCACCTGGCTTCTTCTCACTTCGTCCCCAACTCCCCAAGCCTTCATCCTGGGGAGGGGTGGGGGTTCTAATGCTGGGGACAATTTAAGCTCTTGCCTGCCCCAGGTCCTTTGCACTGGACCTGCTATATTCCTGGAACTCTCCTTCTCCCTGTGCCTGGCTCTGTCTCATCCTCACCAATGAGTCTCACCTTAAATGTCTCGCCGTAAAGAGGCCTCTCCTGGCCAATCTGATTCTCTCGCGGGTCTCCCTGTTATTTTGTATCTCAGCCCCCTACTCAATTCCTTCTTAACATTCATTCCATTCGTCATCGTTTTGTTTGCTGACTTTTTCTTTTCTTTACGTATTATTCATTTAGCCCGTTGCCCCCCATCTGGATAGCAGCAAGACTGACTTATCTCGTTCTCCATATCTAGTGTTTCCTGTGTTCATTCAAGAAATACACAGTTCCAACTGTACGCCAGGCATGGTTGCAGGTGCCGTCGATGAAGCCCCCGCTTCTTGTGAAAATAGACCTGAAGGTCTGGGCTTGGCCCTGGTTCCACCTGCCGTAGCTCGAAGCGGTGGCTTGTGCAGGAGGTAGGAAGGGCAAAGCTGAGTCTCCGGGACATGGGGCGTCTATCCCCTGCTTGGTGGACCTGCTCTAGCCCCTGTGGACACCTAGTCCATGCCCTGGGGCCACGGTCACAAAGCACCCCAAATTGGGAGGCCGGAAACGGTAGAAATTTATTCTCCAGGGTTGTGGAGGCCAAGAGCCTCAGCGAGGGCGTCTGCAGACCACATTCCTTCCGGAGGCTCTAGGGCAGAATCCTCTCCTGTCTGCCAGCTTCGGGGAGCTGCTGGCCATCCTTGACATTCCTTGGGTGGCCGCCGCGTCCTTCCAGTGTGTTCCCACGGTCACACAGAGCTCTCCCTCTATGTGCAACCGCGTCTTCATGTGGCCTTCTGGTAAGGACACCAGCCACTGGGCTGAGAGCCGACCCTAACCCAGGGCGACCGCATGTAAATTCTACCCTCAAAGCCCACATTCCCACATAAGGTCACAGTTTGAGGGGCTTGTTTGACGTGAATTTAGCAGCGGGAGACCATTCAACCTAGTACACGGGTATTTTCATTACAGCTTTTAACCTAACTCGCCAACGGATGCTTCTCTCCCAGATCATTAAAACAGGAAGCTTCCCACCGACAGTCCTCATCGGAGCTGCAGAAGGACCTCAGGACTGCAAGTGTTAGCTCCTCATTTACAGTGAGGATCAGAGGCTCGGGAGGCTGTCACCTGCTCCCAGGCCCCTAGCAAAGGATGAGTGAAGACAGATTCATGTGCCAACGCTTTGGTCCTGCCGCCCCCCTCCCCTGCATCTCCAGCAGCCAGTCCCCTGCCCCCCCCAACACACCGAGGCACACCATGGGGGTCGCACGCCCACCCACACTCTGGCGCTGTCAGTCTGCCCTGAGCTCATGGCAGAGCTGCTGTCCAAGGTGGAGGGAAGAGCCCCAGGACCCTGGCATGCCCTGTGAGGCAGCCTTCCCCCAGAGTTCCGATCTCTGAAAGTGTCCCTGCCTCGAAGGTACACGACTTATTCATTTTCATTTTCATTCCTTTTCATTCCATTTCATTCTGGTCCCATTAAATGGGACCCATGCTTTGTCTACAAGCCCCTGGATTCTGTTTACCATTTTTTAGAGGTATTAGGTTCTACTGCATTCTGTTTTTCTTTTAAGATTTATTCATTTGTGAGAGAGAGCATACGAGTTGCGGGGAGGGGCAGAGAGAGAAACAGGCTTCCTGCCCCGGGGCTGGATCCCAGGACCCCGGGATCACGACCTGAGCCAAAGGCAGACACTTAACAGACTGAGCCCCCCAGGCGCCCCTCTACTGCATTCTTAAAATTAAGTTATGTTCTAATCATATTTTCTGAGATTTCCATAACCTTCCAACATGAATCCACCTAAGAGACACCTAAGCAGGCTGTTCCCGGGAGCCTCCTGCTTTGCCGAAAGCTTAACTTTCAGCTGCCTTCTTAGCTTTAACACATAACTTTCTTCCTTCGTCCGCATTGAAATCTCTGTAGAATAACACAGGTTCTGTCTGAGATGCTCTCGTTGCAAGAGAATTCACCTTTCTTGTGGAAGGTCAAAGCTCTGCATGTGCACACAGCATGGGGCCAGGCTGCCGGCCACAGTGAGAAGGGGAGCCGGTGATCTGTCCAAATCAGAGCTGCCTGGACGGGGTTTGGATCCGAAATTCCCAAGGGCATCCTAGAGATGTAAAAAGTTGGAGATGCCAACGTGCAGTAGCACACGATTCATACATAATTCGCATAAATTGCACAGACTGAATTTGGTCTCGGACTTTTACAAACACTGCTCATTGGGGCGCCTGGGTGGCTCAGTGGGTTGAAGCCTCTGTCTTCGGCTCAGGTCATGCCTATCTGCCTACTTGTGATCTCTGTCTGTCAAATAAATAAATAAAATCTTTTAAAATATAGCTTCCTTTTCTTCAGTAAACTAATTTTTATCAGCATTATTATTTTTTTTAAGATTTTATTTATTTATTTGACTGACAGAGATCACAAGTAGGCAGAGAGACAGGCAGAGAGAGAGGGGGAAGCAGGCTCCCCGCCGAGCAGAGAACCCAATGTGGGGCTCAATCCCAGGACCCTGGGATCACGACCTGAGCCGAAGGCAGAGGCTTTAACCCGCTGAGCCATCCAGGCACCCCTATTATTATTTTTTTATTATTGAACTATAGCTGACCTACGTAGGCACTTTTTAATGACCCAGATTTTATAGGTCTTTGCTAGAAAGAGATCTTGCTGAGTCCTTCTGAAACATAGGTTCAGTTTTCTGTCACAGGGGCTGCATTTATCTGCAGTCTGGATGCTGGTGCCCTTGAGAGGAGGGGGGGATGACTGAACCTGGGAGTGACCATAAACACACACCCAAAGGACGGAAACCCTACAGCTGCTCATGCCATCACTCTTCAAAAACACTAGCGCGGGACGCCAGGGTGGCTCAGTGGGTTGAGCCTCTGCCTTCCGCTAGAGTCGTGATCTCAGGATCCTGGGATCAAGTCCCGCATCGGGCTCTCTGCTCGGCCGGGAGCCTGCTTCCCCCTCTCTCTCTGCCTGCCTCTCTGCCTACTTGTGGTCTCTGTCTGTCAAATAAATAAATGAAATAAAATAAAAAATTAAAAAAAAAAAAAACACTACCGTCTCCCCTAGATTACAAAACCTCCCCAGCGCATCTTGGGAGCACCTGGCCTGCATCTCCCTTTGAGGCTGAGCACATAACTGGGCCGTTCTGAACACTAGACTCATCAGATTTTAGGACAATCGAAACTTCTGCTCCTGCAGACACGGGGTTTCAGAGAAACGGCTCAGGGAAACTCAGTGTGCTCCATTCTACTGAAGGGGTCCCAACAACAAGGCGAGCGACCCACAGGTTTTCCCTCCCACCCATTCCCCCGTCTTTGAGAAACGTATTTTCCACCAGCAGGAAAACCGACACCTGCTCACTTTCATAAACCCACTCACGTGTCACACGCTTTGGGAGCCTTCCCACCCGCAGGCCCTGTCCTGATCTTCAAGGGACAGGGCGCGAGGGGGGCGTCCGCCAGGCAAAGAAGCTCTCCCACCCGCTGAGCCGAATTCCCCGCTTCCTCGCTTCTGGTTGGGCAGCAATGACAGCAACAGAGCAAAAACGGGCTTGCCTGGCGCCATTCCCAATTTGCTACACTTATTTTCCCTAATCATCCAGTTAAAAAAAAAAAAAAAATCAACCTTCTAAAATTATTCAGCATTCAAATTCCAGACTCCCTCTCCACAAAAATGCTTCTTTTCCAAGGCGTGGTCCATCGGTTCTCATTATTCCCAGATCCCGTGTTTGGGAAATCGTCTGCTTAATAAAACTGACCTGTAACCCCTAGAGTGCCGGACACTTCCGCAGGCGTTCCCAGACACGTGTGCGGAGCAGCAAACACGCGGAGCCTCCGCCTCCCTGTCTCCCCTACTCCCCCGCGCAGAGACGTCTTTTGACTGACACATTTTTCTCTCGTTTGTATGTATTTGTGGATGAGTCTGCCGCGTGGGACGGCATTCCCAAGCGGGAACACTGTGCTGTCTCCTAACTGCCTGGAGGCCACCATGGGCTCAGCCTGTGAGTTCAGCGCCCACGCGCCTACCGACCGCATCGAGTCCTGTACCTTTAAGCAGAGGCTCTGGGAAAACTGGTTACATACTGATCGGTGGACAAAAACTTCGTGATCAGGGGCTCGAGGGAATCTAAGCCCGCATGTCCCCGGGGTGGCAGGGGGGAGATGCTTCAGTGTTTGCTAATTCAAGGTTCAAGGTGACTTCCTTAGCTCAGGAGTGGGAGTAAGGAGAGGGGGCATGTCTTTAACAGTCCGCGGGATGCACAGTTCATTATACTTCTTATCGCACAGGAAAGGAGCACAGAGGGCAGTATCAGAGTCAAGGGCGGAAATAAGCAATTCCTAGTGATCAGTTAAGAACTGATTTTCTCGGGGCGCCTGCGGGGTTCAGTCATTAGGCGTCTGCTCTGCTTTCGGCTCAGGTCATGATCGCAGGGTCCTGGGATCCAGCCCCGCATTGGGCTCCCTGCTCAACCAGGAGCCTGCTTCTCCCTCTCTCACTCCCCCTGCTTGGGTTCCTGCTCTTACCGTGTCTCTCTGCCAAATAAATGATTAAAATCTTTAAAAAAAGAAAAAAAAGGAACTGATTTTCTTTTTTATACTGGTTAGCCCACTCCCCCAGGCGCCAAACGCTGACGCAGCCCGCACACCGAGACACAGAGAGGAGGAAGGTATCATTTCCACGGAGGAATAAGGCTGGGGAGACCCAGGGCACCAGCTTGGGTGCCCCGCCTGCCCCTTGCTTGGGCCAGGAAGGTAATGCTCCTTGGACTCGCACACACAGACTTGAAAACCAAGGAGACAAGATCTGCAGATACAATCACCGCACCAGCTGGCAGGAGACCCCTGGCAAGCCGGACTATCCCGTCCTGTTAAATTTCGGTTCTCGTTGTCCATTTTCTAAAGCCACACGTCTTGAACCTTACGTGCAGATGAGTTCCCCCACGGCTCTGGTTAGCAGGAAGGTTCTGATTCAGGACCTCTGGGGGAAGCCAAGGTCCTGCACTCCCACGAGCTCCCCACTGAGGTCAGTGCTGACGCCCCAAACCCCCTTGGTGCTGAAATGTATGCATACTGCGTTTCCTCTCACTTGCGCCCAGAAGATCCCAGCTACGATGTCCAGGAACATCAGCTGGTTCTTTCCCACCCTCTTGTCCTGTGCCTTTCCTCAGGTCCTCCTCTCTGCTTGCAAGGCTCATGGCCCCTCCTCCAGGAAGCCCTCCCTGCCTGCCTGCTTCCCGCCCTGCCCTGGAATCTCAGGAGCACAGGTAGAGGGGCAGGCCCCCCCAGCATTGGTTCTCAGCCTTGGCTGCCGACTAGGCTCACCTGGGAGATTTGAAACCACCTAACGCCCAGGCCACACGCCAGACCGATCAGACCGGGATTTCTATGGGTGGGACCCAACATCCCTTACCCAAGCACCAGGTCTCAGGTGTGTGCTTTGTCCAATGCGTATAGTTTCAGGAGCATCTCACCAGCTTTCTGAACCTGTTGGCAAAGTTCAATGCTGAAGTTCATTCAGCACACCGAGAGTCACTGAGCCTGCAAACGGAAAGAGGGTCTGACACGTGGTGCCACATGGTTTCTGCACCCTTGAGCCTAGCGCCGTGGCCAGAGAGACACAATACGGTCCTTGGCCACAACTGGGGCAGATAATGTACCCCCCTTCTGAAGCCCAAGTTTGGTGCTCAGGACCGAGAGATAAGGGAGCATCCTCCAGGGGGAGAGATGGTGCAGGGGAGGCCCACAGCATTGCCTCCCACCCGCCCCCCCCGCCCTGACCACTGGCAGGCTGGGTGCCACACCTGACTGCCCAGACCACTGTCAACTGGACAGCCACTGTGGTGGGTGGGAGTCCCGTCTCCTCCAGGACCTCCGTCTCCGATGCTCTAAGTACAGAACTCTGGCTGTGATGGCTCCACACTGGGAAAGTTTAGAAGTGTTTGCTGGTACCTGAATAGGGCCATCGCCACTTAAAACTCCCCATGAGAGGCGCCTGGGTGGCCCAGTCGGCTGAGCATCCAACTCGTGATTTCAGCTCAGATCACCATGTCAGGGTCCTAGGATCGAGCCCTACATCGGGCTCCGTGCTGAGCAGGGAGCCTGCCTCTCCCTCTCCTGCCCCTCCCCTGTGCATGTTCGCTCACTCACTCTCTCCAAAATAAATAAATCAACCTTTAGAAAACTAAATAAACACCAGCATGAAAACATTGGGAAAACAAACGTGCTTGGTTAGAATTCAACCTTGGCTGAAGAGCCTTTAAAACCGGGCTCCAACAGTCTGATGGGAGCACGATCCCAATGTGGTACAGTCAACACCTGGCCATGGGCCACCTCGCCCACCCCTCCTCCAGTCTCCTGAACAGTCACAGGTCGCTCTCATGCCTGGACCTATCCCATCCTGCCACCCAGATCCTTATACGATCCAGCCGTCGTGCCACCAAATTACTCAGTCCCCGGGGAAAATCTAACACTAGCCTGGAAATAACGTTACTTCTCAGACGTATCTTGGATAATTCAGAGTTAACATCCCCCAAGACTACCTCTTGCGCACGTATGTCCGGAGGAAGTCAGCATCCGGGTAACAGAGCTGGACGATCTCCGTGTGCAAGGAGGTCACGTGTCGGTCTTGCCAGAAGGTCAGGAGGTAAAGGGACGTCTCAGCTGACAGAAGGGTTTGTCACGTGTCTGACACCTCTGTGGCATTTGACTTCCTCGCTGAAAAGATGCAGAAGCTTCTGTCAGAAACGTGTGACGAGCAGATTGGACTCGACTGTTACCTGAAGGCGAGGACGACTTCATAAGACAACATGTCGTGCGTTAAACACTTCTGATCAGAGCGTCCCCGCGGTTTACCGTTATTCAACTCGTGTTTGCGTTTCCAACATGCCGAGAGCCAGTGTGCCCTCATTCTGATCTTTAGCGGTTTTCCAAAATAAACTTTCTATTTTGGAATCGGTTTCGTTTTATAGAGAAAAGACAGCACAGCGAGCCCCGCGTATGCCTCCCCCGACCTCGCCCTTGCAAACGTCTTCCATAACCGCAGCATCTTTGTCACTACTAACCAGATTCCAGGCTTGACCTGGATTCCACCAGCTGTCCCGTTGATGTCATCTTTGTTTCCCTGGAGCCCACCCAGGGACCACACTGCACTCGGTGGTCAGGCCCCCCCACCTCCTCTGGCCTCCAGTCTGTCCCTGTGTTTCTTGACCCTGACAGTCTCGGGAAGGACTGCCTGGATGTTGTGTCGAATGTCCCCCAATCTGGGTTCGACGGGTGTTTCCATTACACCGGGGTTATGGGTTTTGGGGAATAGCCTCAACGAGGTGAGGCCCCCTCTCACCACGTCATAGCAGGGACACCTGATGTTCCTCCAACTCATTCCCCTTGATCACCAGGTCAAGGCCAATCTGCCAGTTTTCTCAGCTGTAAAGTTTGTTTTTTCCTTCTCCAGACTCTTTTTTATTTGAAGATTTTATTTACTTATTTAGTTAGTTACTTACTTACTTATTTAGGGAGTGCAAGCATGGGGAGGGGCAGAGGGAGTGGGAGAAAGAAAATCTTAAGCAGGCTCCCCGCTGAGCGCAGAGCCTGATGAGGGGCTCAATCCTGGGACCCAGGGATCACAACCTGAGCTGAAATACAGAGTCAGACGCTCGACCCTGCTGAGCCCCCCAGGCGTGACCCACACCAGACTCCTTACTTTGAAATGATTCAGTCCTGCCCGCCCTGGAGGGGGGAGAGGGTGGGAACTGCCCCCATCACCCCGGAGGGGCACATCGATGAGTATCCCTTCCCCCACTAGCTGGTTGGGTGAGGGGAGGACACACAGGAACTCTTCTGCCGTAATTAGATAGTTACCCCTGGCAGGACCACAGACCAGTTGCATTTCTTACTGTTCAACCCAATCGAAGAGGTGAAAAGCACATTTTAAAAGGGGTCAGAAGGGGCGCCCGGGTGGCCCAGTCGGTTAAGGGGTCAACTCTTGATTTCGGCTCAGGTCATGGTCTCAGGGTCATGGGATCAAACCCCACATCGGGCTCTGGGATCCATGGGGAGTCTGCTGGAAGATTCTCTCTCCCTCTCACTGTCCCCCCCACCCCAACTTGCACTCTTTCTCTAAAATAAATGAATCTCAGATAAACAAATGAGAAGGGTCAGAAGATGGGACGTGATTCAGCCACGAGAAGCAAGGAGATTTGGACACGCGTTGCGGCCCGGATTTACTCAGAGGACACGACACGCGGGGAAATAAGTCCGTCATGAAAGCACAGCTAGTGCACGATCCCACTTACATGAGGTCACCAGGATCCTCTAATTCAAAGGGACAGCAGGTAGGCAGTGGGCGCCAGGCCGGGGGCGGGGCGGCGGGGGTCAGCCAGGGTGTCACGGGGCAGAGTTTCAGTGGGGGAAGAGGACGAGAGTTCTGGGACCGAGGGGAGGGATGTTCGCCTGACACTGTGACTGTGCTTCATGCCACTGGACTAAACACTGAAAATGGTCAAAATAAAATTTTTTTTGAAGATTTATGTGTTTCCTTTAGTGAGCGAGCATGAGTGGGAGGGGCAGAGGGAGAGGGAGAGAGAATCCCAAGCAGACCCCACACTGAGCACAGATCCTGAAGCGGGGCTCGACCACAGGACCCTGAGATCATGACCTAAGGCAAAAGCAGGAGTCAAGTGCTCCCCCGACAGAGTGACCCCTCCCCCAGATCCTCTCTAAGGCCCTGGCTTTCCACAAGAGTTGTGACACAGATGAACGCACGGATCAAACCCCTTTAGGAAATAACTCCGTCCTGTTTCCTGTATCTCTCGCTTCCCTGGGAGCACGGAGCCTCTGTCGGCTGACAAGGGAATCCGGCAGCCGCAATCTCAGAATGTCTAGTGGGCCTCAAACGTGCCTAATTCGAGCATTCTCTAGGCCGGAGATTCTCATTGGGAGATGTACGTCAGCGCAACCCATAAAATTTTATAAGAAGAGAGATGTCTACCCCAGACTTACCGAATCTCTCTACTTGATGTGGTCGGGTTAAAAAAAAAACAAAAAATAACAAACAAACAAAAAAGATTATGCCTCAGAATAATTATAAGTTCTATGTTGAGATTTTTGTCCTTTATAAAAATTATGTCCATCCACTCTCATGAATCAGAGGCAATAATACTGACTGCCTCGGGGCGCCTGGGTGGCTCAGTGGGTTAAAGCCTCTGCCTTCGGCTCAGGTCATGATCTCAGGGTCCTGGGATCGAGCCCCACATCGGGCTCTCTGCTTGGCAGGGATCCTGCTTCCCTCTCTCTCTGCCTGCCTCTCTGCCTCCTTGTGATCTCTGTCTGTAAAATAAATGGATAAAATCTTAAAATAATAATAATAATAATACTGACTGCCTCAAGACAGGTTTGATCATTAGCCTCACCGACATTCTGTCTACACGAATTTTTGGAATGGTTTTACTACCTCGTTGGTGTGCCCCGGAGACAAGCAGATTTCCCAGGAAGTTCCCTTATTCTGACTGTGAGCCCTCATCAGACCGTTCAGACCTGAGAACTCCCAGTAACAATGTCAGCAGGGCCGCTAACCCGTGGTGGGGACAGCCAGCCCGTTCCGCCCGCTGGAGCCGGCTCTGAGCCCCAGGCCGGCAGGGACTCCTGCGGCCTCCGCCGCCAGGAAGAGGCCTAGAGGCTCTGGGGATCCTTGACACCTCCCAGAAGAAACCGTTGGGAACAGACTTCTGAGCTCAGACAGCTTTCAGGGCTGAGGGCCAGCGAGACACATCATCTCACTTAGGACAAACAGGAGTAGCGGGAACGTCACTGTGCGTGTGCATCTGGGCTATGCTGGATGTCCTGCTAGCATCCTACGTCCGGGATACACGAGGAAGCCCCATCTCTTGCAAAGCCATCTAGTAAACTGTGAAGCCATTTAGTAAAACTACTTTCAGAAGCTGAAGTTAAACATTTAAAAACGTGTATGATTTTCATCGAGCCCCGAGAATCCAGAAACTCTTACTTTTCATGGCAAAATACTGAAATGTGCGGGTTCAATAAACACCTGTTTTACTTTTCCCCAGGGTGCAATTGGACACGTTGATTGTGTGTCTGGGGCTGCCCTAGAGGGTCACCTGGGAGACCCCGTTCAGGGAATCAGGCAGGACCAGCCACTCCAAGGAAGAAAAGTTGCTTTTAGTTACAAATCCCCAGCCACCAAGCCCTCCCAGGGAAAAAGCCCAGGCCTCACAGGGACAAGGAAGGGCGGCCCGGGGGATCAGGAAATTTGGAAGACCTTGAGGAGCAAGCAATTTCCCCAAATTTGTAGGTGCTCTGGGGCAAAGTTCTTCTTGGGCTTGGCTTCGATGCCTCCAGAAACAGACGTGTCTGAAGGCCAATCAGAGACTCCCAGAGACATCCAGCAATGCAGACTCGGGAGGGCCTGCACGGTGAACGTGAACGGACGTTCCAGCCACACCCAATCTCAGGAGACCATCCTTGCCAGGCCCAGGGGTATCTTTCCTGGGGATTATTCACACCCCAGGGAGCAGGGAGGACAAAGGGAAGGGCACAGAGACCCCTGCGAGTCCTGACTAAGACCCTGGGGGCAGGGTTAGGGAGCTCCGCTCTCCTTCATGGCTGATCTGCTCTGAGCTCTGTCAAACGTAGAACCAACTGGGTGGCTCAGTGGGTTAAGCCTCTGCCTCCGGCTCAGGTCATGATCTCAGGGTCCTGGATGCAGCCCTGCATCTGGCTCTCTGCTCAGCTGGGAACCTGCTTCTCCCTCTCTCTCTGCCTGCCTCTCTGCCTACTTGTGATCTCTCTCTCTCTCTCTCTCTGTCAAATAAATAAATAAAATATTTAAAAAACAAAAAACACGTAGAACCGATTACGCACACAAACTCCCTGCTCCTGCCAGCCCTTAATGATAGCCCGCCGTTTGCGGAGGGCCCCAATGTCTTGGAGTCCTGGCCACACAGCCTCTACTGACTCCCCAGACAACAGAACCTTCCAGAACTTCCCTGGGTTGCCCCAACACCCAGACCATGATTCTCCATGGATCCACAGTCTTCCAGAACTAGACCCAAATCCAGAACAAGTTCTGACTCCTGAGCCTTTATCTCACAGAGAACCACAGAGCATTATGCGACCTCAGAATTATTCCTCTTCGAAGTGTGTCCCTTCCCATCCTTTCATGAGCACTGAGGTGACCGAGGCCTGGGGGTGAAGATTACAGAGGACGGGGACCCTTCTACCCCCTATGAATGTCAGGAAAGCCATGTAGCCCTTCCAGGACGGGCTCGCCAGCCTATGACTCAACCACATAGGAAGGGGGAATTTGCTGCAGTGGGACAGCCGAGGAGAGAGGGCCACATGCCCTAGCGGTGGGACAGAAGTCGGAGAAGGATGCTGTCCTTCTCTCCGGCACAGAGTCCCAGAGGGCCCCGTGCAGGGATCTCATCTCCTTTGGGTCACGGGCTGTCTCCCTGACTTCCAGGCGCTGAGCATTTAGCACCCTCTGTATACCACTTCCTAGTTTCTAGAAAAGCTTTCCCTGCCTTGCCTCTGGGGAAGGGAGCTCCTGGCGGCCAGGTCTCCTTGACTGCCGGGAGCAGGGCCCACCACGGGGCTGAGCATGATGGGGGTGAGGACACGGACACCCGGCTGCGGGTACCAGAGCCGGGAGCCTGCTGTTTAGTCGTTTCAACGAGGCAGGGGAGTAAGAACCCCCTTCTCCACGAGACAGAGGAACAAACAGAAGCCTAGAAGGGTGAGTGACCCGGGCACACTCCCTCTGGGGGTGAGGAGAATGGCCATCGTCCACTAAAGACTGAAGAAGAGAAAGAGGGAGTGGGGGAGGATGGACCGCAAGGATGGGAAAGCGGTCATGTGTCTTCTGAACCGGGAAAGTTCTCCCCGCAAATTCCCAGGGACGCAGAACCACGCCGCCCAGTACCACGGCCACCCACTCCACGTGGCCGGTAAGGCTTGGAAACGTGGCTGGTCTGAACGGAGAGGCTCTGCAGAAGACACACTGCCTTTCACAGGCTTGAAGAAGAAACAAGGGTTTAAAATAACACATTGACAGGGGCGCCTGGGAGGTTCAGTGGGTTAAGCCTCTGCCTTTGGCTCAGGTCATGATTTCAGGGTCCTGGGATCGAGCCCCACATCGGGCTCTCTGCTTAGCAGGGAGCCTGCTTCCTCCGCTCTCTCTGCCTGCCACTCTGCCTCCTTGTGATCTCTGTCAAATAAATAAATAAAAATCTAAAAATAAATAAAATAAAATAACGCACTGAGAATGCATTTCAACCACAGGCTCGAGGGGTTTTACTTTGGATAGATTGGGTAAACTCGATCGTTAAACCATCTCTCACCTGGGTCATAATTCGCTGTGTGGCTAGTGGACACTCTCGTTCCATCTCGGACGGGCAGGGCTGCTCCAAAGACATGAATGAGGCTTGTGTTCATGTCAGTGTCTCGCTGATGTCTGTGAGAGGGGACACCCAGGTCCTGTGTGAGACTCTGGCCACTCACGCCGGCCACCCAGCCAGCCACCCAGCAGCATATACGCCAAGAGCCTCCCCTGCCCCGCACTTTCTGGGACACAGGGAGGAGCAAGATACCCCCGCCCCAGGGTTCGAAACCTCACAGGGATGGGTCTTATAGTGGCCAAATAATGGGTCCCAAACATGTCCACGTCTTAACCCTCAAGATGTGACTATGTCAGCTGACCTGGCAAGAGGGGATCAAGGGTTCTAGTCAGCTGAGCTTATAATAAGATGACCCTGAGTTACCCAGGTGGGCCCGGTGTCACCCCAGGGGCCCCAAGATATGGAAAAGTCTGGGTGCAAGAAGGAGCAGCCCCTGCTGGCCCGTCCCCAGCCTGGGCCATGAGCTCCCGGAAGCACTGCATTTGGGGGGCAGGGGCAGTCCAGGACAAGGGACCTGGCAAGGGACCCAGCTGTTCCCCTCCCTTCCATGATAACTAACTCAGAAACCATTCCAGCCCCCACCCGAAAGCCTGTCCGGGAGGGTTTGCCACCTGCTCCAGTGACACACGATGACTCGTCTAATCTGTAGACTTCCCTTTGCCGTTTGGGGGAGACTCGGCCCACCCACGCTCCGCTCCTCCTCCTCCCTAGGGCCCCACCCCCAGGCCTTGCGTCTGGGCCGCCCTGACTACGAAGGCCCAGCACCCCCGGGGCCTCTCCGTCCCAGCCCCACCGAACACTTAGTTCACACAGGACACAATTAACCGACGGCCCCACAGTCAACACCAAGCGCTGATCAAACAGGACACGCTGTTGGGGAACATTCTGGCGGCTCTGGAAGCCCACAGGGCTTTGGGGCTTGAGCAAAAAGCTCTCCCGAGTGCCTCCCACGATTTACCTGCGCAAAGTGTCCCTGAGCACAGACTCCGGGGGGCGGGGAGCGGGGGCAGGCCAGTGTTGGTCTCTGGGGGGTGGAAGCCGAGCTCACGGCCTCTGCCCCCCGCTGCTGCCCGAGAGCTGGGTCCAGCAAGGACTGAGACCCCCGGCCTGCACTGCCGGCGTCGGGTGGGCCTCCCTGGAAGCTTCTGGAGCTTGCGACCCCTCTCTGAAGTTGTGCAAGCCGCTGAGGGGCCCTGCCCCCAGGCCAGGGACGCAGGAAGTGTCCCCAGCCAGAGGGCCGGTGGCTGGGACTGTGGGAGCCTGGTCTCCCGTGGGTGTCAGCCAGCCGTCTGCCCCACGGAGCAAGCCATCGGTGAACGCCGTCCCTCAGGCTCCCGGCTTAGCCTTTCAGGTTGAATTTCTAGATCCTTCTCTTGGAAGCTGTCCAGCATGTACCAGAGAAGAGTCAGAACAAAGCAGATATGAGCGCCGAGGACTGCCCTGTCAGCTCTCTGCGCAACCTGGGGGACGCACAGCGGACACTACAATGAACACGCTTGCAAAGGCCCAGAGCCCACCTTTACAAGGGCCCCCGAAGGTGCACCTGTGGGGCTGTGGGCACACGTGTCGGAGGTGATCAGCGGCCCTCGGGGAGGCTGCATCTCTGCTGTTACTTATAATCGGTTTCCCAGCCAGCCCCGCCGCTTGATGGACGATACACGTTCGTCTTGACAGAAGTGACATTCTGGTGGCAGCAACGTGGTTTGACAACGCTGGTGCCTTTTGATCTGACTCTAGAAGTCCGGTTAGCGAGCAGAACCTAAGCCGGGAGCAGAGCCCCGGGTCATTTCTCTCAGGGGGATATCTGGACAGAGCGGCTTCTTGGAACTGCTCACACCGCTGGGTCCCCTTACCGTGTCCGCGCAGTGACAGCTTTCCTGGGTCCCCTAACTCACCACGCGCTTCACAAAGACATTGCCTGCAGATCCGTGGCCACCTGAGTTGTGTTCTGTGGAGGAGGGCCAAAGGGCTGCTCCCAGAACTTCTGGAATTCAAACCAAATGCTCAAAGCACCAACAAATGCCAAGATTGGGGGGAAGGTTTAAGGCGACCCAGAACATGGGTATGATACCCAAGTGTCTCCCCCAAAATATCCGGGACAAAGAGAAAAGCAGTCTCTTTCAGGGGGCAGACCCCCAAACCAGGTGAGGAAGGTCGACCTATCTACAGCATGAACCCTCTGGTGTGATGCACAGAAGGATTGTCCCCCCAAATCCATGACCTTGATCTAGTCGGAAGGACTCATCAGACAAAACCAATTTGATGGACGTTCTACAAACCCTACAAACGGTGTTCTGGGAGAGGGTCCACGAGGAGGAAAAGGAGAGACTGACAGAGGGTCGCAGACCAGAGAGCAAGGAGCCGTGACCACTCGGCGCGATGGACACGGGATGGTAGGTGCGAAGAAGGATGTGAGCGGGAGACCCTCGTGACAGGGCAGAGCCCACACCACGGAGCAGAGCCCACGCCACGGAGCAGAGCCCATGACACAGCGAACACGGGAGCCCCTCCACCTATCTCTGGGATTCTTCTGTGAACCGACAATTCTTTCATAAGGAAGTTTTTCAAACATAAAACACACACAGAAAGGCCCCACTCTCTGGGGTGGGGGCACCCCCAGCTGCCGCTGGCCCGCTGCACTCACCCCTGCCCCCAGGGCAGCCGGAGCTGTGTCCCCACCGTCAGCAGAGCGAAACCATCGATTTTCTGCCCCATCTGTCCAGGGCTGAACAGGGGAGTCTCCTGCAGTGGGTTCCAAGCAACGGAGACAGGCCCCGGAGCCCCACACTGTCCTCCCAGGAGCAGACAAAATGTTTTCTTCCTGGCAAATCACGTTTCACAGGAGGTTAACTTCCCCGGGGAAGAGAGGGTGACGCCTTCCTTCCTAAGAGGAACTTTGGGAAGCCCAGGGACGAGGGAACCCACTCGGCCGTGTTTCTGGGGTCTGAGCCCCAGAAGCAGGGAGAACACAGGGTCTGCCGACAGGTGACGGGCAGCAGGTGCAGTGGCCTTGGCTGGCAAACGCGGCGTGCCCGTGACCGACCACGAACTACAGCTTCGATCATGACCGCGTCCGGCGGCGGGGCCTGGCGTTGCGCTGCGCGTCCCCAGAGAGAGGAGAAGAATATACAGACCAGTATTTGGGAGCCATGAAGTCCCCACCAGCAGCCTCCCCGGGGGATCTGCACCCTGGGCGGGGGCACCGCAGGTGTTTGCACAGGAGAATCCCATTCAGATAAGGAAGTCAGCGGAAGCAGTCAGAGGAAGGGGGAGGAGAGAGATGGTTCTAGGGAAGAACCATGGCCCCTGTTCGCACACTGATCCCGCTGGTGACACCGGGTCGTCCCCCAGGAGCCAGCCACAGGGAGGCCACGGCCCCCACTGTGCAGGGTCCCAGGCACCTTCGGTGTAAGGCCTCCCATTAAGAACGCATATTACTTGCTGCCTGGACATCTGAGACCCGGGAGGCTCCTTGAGGGCCTAACTGCCGTCCCACCCCGCTCTGCCCCTGGCTTCCATGGAAAGGTCGCCCTTACCAGATGGAGCCCGGCTCCCACCGTCCCTGAGCAGTGAGTGGCCTTCGGATGCCCCACCGGCCCGTGACATGGTTCCCACAAACACAGCAGGTCCTTCCCGGGGAAGTGGGGGGGCACCTCGCCCTCCTGTTCCTACACAGCCTGCCCCCGCAGCCCCTGCTGGCTCCCTCTGTTCCCGGTCGCCACGGCCGTGGCTGAGTGGCCTGGGCCATTAGGACGCGGGACCGGTAAAACCACTATCCGTCTCATCTGTCCAGTACCAGGTGCTGCGTGTCCACCGGCCCAGAAGCCGAGGGCAGGCATGCCTCCCTCACCAGCGGGGTAAGGGGAAGTAGCCAAGACAGCCGTCCGGCCCCTACGGCCATCTGACGCTGGGGTTGTCTGCAATGTCTGCAGCCTGGCTCCCGGCGGGCGGGAGAGCGGCTTCTGGCTGGCAGCAGACCCTTCCCCCATGGGAAGCCCTCCCTCTCTCCCACCGTCGGGCCCCTCGCGGTTCCAGACGCCCTGCCGCATCCCCCACACGTGCAGGCAGCCCTGCCCAGCGCGGACCCGCGTCCATGACCCACATGGGGTGGGCAAAGCTTGGACAACTCCTTCTCCAAGCCTGGTTAGTGTCCTGGGCTGCCTCAGCCAAGTAGCACACGCCGGGGGACTTTCAACCCAGATGTGAGTCCCCACCGCTCTGGAGGCCGGGCTCCCCTGGGACCGCAGGCCCTTCTTCCCGCCGGTGTCCTCACAGGGCCGCTTCTCTGTCTCTTTCTACAAGGACACCAGGCCCTGAATTCAGGGCCCACCAGGATGCTCTCACCTTGAAACCCTTAATGAATTGCAACTGCAAAGGCCCTGTTTCCAAACAAGGTCACGGCCACAGGCTCTGGGTAGACATGACTTTGGGGGGGACCCTATGTAACCCAGCACGGACCCCTGTGGTCAGCTGCCCTGGCCATGCCTCCTCCCACGGAAGGCCCGAGTTCCAGCCTCAGTTTCCCACTCTGCCCACGCACAGGGCTGTGAGGGGGTTCCTCACCGAGCGGGGACCTCGGTCCTGAGTCAGCTCTGCCTGAGCCACACGGAGCCTGTCACGGGGCCAGAAACGTCCCCAGAAAAGCTTCCGGGGCCCCACACACCCTTACACAACCCCTCGCAGCGGCTGGACAGGGACACAGAGCGCTCACGCCATCCTCTGCCCACTCCCAGGTGGCCGGCAGGGCTGGGGTGTCCTTCCCTGCCCTCCCTGTCCTCCAGACTCCAGGCTCTGCCTTGGGATATGAGCCCCTGAGGAGGACTTGAGTCCTAAAGCCCTGGTGTGTACCTCAGGACGGAATAAATGTTTGTTTCTGGGCAGGATTAACCCCGAGCTTATGATACTTAATAAAAACCAGGCTGCACCCCACGGGGTCTCACCTGGAGCAGCGCCAGCCTTCCTGGGGAGTAGGGGCAGGGTAGGTGACTTGGGCAAGTGGCCCCCTCACGTGGGCCCATGGCAGGAGCCACCGGTGTGGACGCAACCACCATCCTTAAGCTTCCGGATCCTTCTCCACACGCTCACGGTCCAGAAAATGAGTGCGGCACGGCACGAACCGTGTCCGAGCCTGGCTCCTCACTTCCGGAACATTCTTCCCGGTCCGCCCACCCTGTTATCTTCATTTTCGGTGCCGCGTAACAAACGGTTCCGGAACATTCTTCCTGGTCCGCCGACCCTGTTGTCTTCATTTCCGGTGCCACATAACAAATGAGCACAAATTCAGCCGCTTAGGACAGACCCGCTTACGGCCTCGCTGTTTCTGTGCGCGCCCGTCCAGATGCTGGCCAGGCCAGCGTCTGAGGCCCCGGGGACCCTCCCAGGCTCCTGCGGTCGTCGACAGAACTCATTTCCTTGAGTTTGTAAGACTGAAGCCGCTGGCTGGGGCTCGCCGGGCCAGGGCCACTCTGGGCTCAGAGAGGAAGCCCGCAGTCCCTCCCGCCGGGGCCCTTGAAGCCCCTCGCAGAATACTGCTGGTTTTCCGCCAGGCCAGCAACCGGGTCGCTGGGACGGCTGCCCTGCCTTTCTGATCCCCTGTTAGGAACTACAAGTGTCCCCCAAAACTCATATGTTGCAACACCACCCCCCAGGCGACAGCGTTAGGGGCAGGGCCATGGAGAGTGGTAAGAGCCTGACGGGGCAGCCCCGGGAATGGGATCTGACACCCCCAAGAGGAGACACAAGGGCTCTTCCTCCCTCTGTTCCCAACCACGGGAGGCCTGGACAACAGCCGTCCGCAAGCCGGCAAGTGGGCCCCACCCGACCTGTCAGCACCCCGATGCCAGCCTTCCAGTTCCCAGAACTCTGAGAAATAAATGAGAGTCACCCCGTGGGCAGGGTTTGGTGCTGCCCGTGCTATGACACTCCCTTTGTGGCTGTGTTTTATTGCGGTGAAATTCACATAACGTAAAATGAACCGTGTTAAAGTGAGCGACTCGGGGGCAGTGCATCCCTAAGGCCGGGCGCCCACCCCCGCTGTACGGCTCGTCCTCACCCCAAACCCATTGACCTCGACCTCTTTCCAACATCTCACTGATTAATTAGGTCAGGCCCACTCTGGACTCTCCCCCTTACGAAACGCAAAGTCGGCCGATTCGCACCTGAAACACGAGAGGGACGCCCACTGAATTCACAGGTCCCCCACCACATCCTGGGCCGGGGACACTTACAGCTGTGCACGGCAACAGCCATCTCAGAGCGCCACTGCCAGCCACACCTGTACCCCAGAGGTACGGCTCTGAGGGGGTTCCGCTTGGACCCCTCCCACTGCAACTCGGTCAGCCATGAGCAGTGAGCGGAGGTGTGCATGCTCTAAGAGCTCCCATCACACGTGCACACACACACACACACACACACAGCCCACATAGCCTCGGTTTACCCATCTGTAAAATGGGGTTACTGACACAGCTTCCGGATGAAGGGACAGACTAACCCTGATGAATGTCTGCCCGGTGCGGCCCGTGCTAACAGCTGTCCCACGCTCCTCCCGGCGCAGGAAACGCCACACGCATTATGATCGTTGGCCTCTGCTTCCTTCCCTTCTTTCCCCTTCTTTCTGAGCGCAGCACGAGGCTGTGGGCTGCCGGGGCACAAAGTCATCCGGGTTTGCTCTTCCGGGCCTGCCTGCCATCTGCACCTGTGTGTCTCCCTGCTTTGCAGCCCCATACACCCCCTGTATAAGGAGGCTCCCCACCCTGCTCCAGACAGTGAGACGGGGGCCAGACAGTTTCCAGATGCTTCTCCCGAACAGACGGGTGTGGCTGGCCAAGGACTCGTGGGCTGCGGGGTCGCTCCACTCCGTCTCCCATCCCCTCGCAGAACAGGGGCTTCCCCACCGGTGGTTGGCCAAAGGGTACCTCTCCAGACAGGCTCTCCCTCAAATGCCCTGTCCTCCCTCTTGGAAGCCAGAAGAGAGGCAGCAGGGTTGGACCCGATCCCCGGGGCTCGGGGCTGTGGCAGGGGGTCGGGAGCAGAGAGGCAGCGAGAACGAGATCCCAGAGCCACTGGCCTCTTCGGCAAGATACTTGAGGTGGAAATCCTCCTGCAACAGTGTGGCGTGAACTGTCCTATTTAACTGAGTTTTCCAGCAGAGAGCCCATGCAACGTGGCTCTGTTTAAGCCCGTATAAAAACATCTCTCAGGGGCGCCTGGGTGGCTCAGTGGGTTAAAGCCTCTGCCTTCGGCTCAGGTCATGATCTCAGGGTCCTGGGATCGAGCCCCGCATCGGGCTCTCTGCTCAGCAGGGAGCCTGCTTCCTCCATGTCTCTCTGCCTGCCTCTCTGCCTGCTTGTGATCTCTGTCTGTCAAATAAATAAATAAAATCTTAAAGAAAAAAAATCTCTCAGCCTCAAAGCCAGGAGCTTGGCTCTGAGGGGGAGCAGAGCCCCGGCCTCTTGTCCTGGCATCTGGACAATGCCTGTGCGGGGTGACAAGTTACATACTGCTACATACAGTTACATACTGTTCCCAAGATGCATTCACGCCGTGGACCACATCAGAGCTTCAACCCTTTCCATGGCTGAAGAAGAGCCCAGGGCCTGGGGAGACCACATTCTGTGTATCTGTTCTTCTGTGGATGGACACTGGATTGTTTCCACCTTCCGCTCCGGTGTGTCACGTGGCTGTGGACATTGTGGGCATTCTCATCTGTACCATGGTTTGTAAACCTCCCGGGAACATACACGAAGGGTCTGCTTTACACTCATGGTTTTCCTTAAGCAGCCCTCCATCCCCTGACCACTGCCCAGCGGCTCTGCACCTGCAGGGACCCCCCTGCCTGGGCACGGCTGGGCTCTGGCAGGCTGCAGGAAGGTACATGGGAAATAGAGAAAGGGTGACTTTGGAATCCGAGAGCCCCAGGGAGAAGCATGAATGACTGCAGGCCACAGGAGGCTTCCTACTGGAGGGCCCCTCCCCCAGCCCCGGCCTTTCAAGGCTGGGCTGGGTCGCTCGAGGGACTGAGAGGGATAGGATGGAGTCTGAGTCGTTGGGTCCTCAGGCTCTGTCCCTCCACCCCAGCCTCCCTCGGGCCCCCAACCCACCCTCTGGCCTGGGTTTTTGCCCCCAAGGACAGAGTCTTCAGGAGTCGGCCCATGACAATTTAAGAGAAAACTTCTAGAAAGGGAGAGTCCTGCAGAAGTGAACCATAGGGTTCACGCGTCGGCAAATTCCCAGCCACTTACTGCGCGCGTCCGTGGACACAGAGCGCATCCAGAGTTTGGACGGCCACCCACAGGACAGCGTCAAGGGTCTGCATGCTTTTCCGGGCCCGTCCTGGCAGTGGGGCTGGAAGGGGTGGCGATGGGGAGGGATCTGGTCACCTATTAAGGAAGAGGAACAAGGAGCTCCCAAGAAAGAGGCCATCTAGACTTTGGAAAGGCCTCTGGATCTGGCTGAGGGGACAGGTCCCAGAGGTGTCCATGCCGGGACATGGGGACTGGCCACAGGGACCAGGAAGACAGGCCTTTCCCCAGAGCACCCCTGCTCTTGGGGGGAAAGGGGCTCACAGGTGCTGCCCAGAATGGTACCCCTCTTTCCAGGCTCCCCTCCCAGATCCGGGCCTGCCCTGCAGCCAGTCTTAGAAGCCTGGGAAGGAAGCAAGCAGACCCTCCAGCCCTGGAGACAGGGACCCCCTCACAGGAGGACAGGAGTGAGCAGCTGATTGCAGCTGGGTTCCCGCATCCTTCAGGGGAGGGAGAAGCCAGGCCCCCCACGATGATGGGCTGGCAGCCGGCGAGCACTCCAGCAATGCGGGTATAAGGATAAGGAAGAGGGCAGGGCACGCCACTGGCACTTCCTGGGTCCCCTCTCCTCAGCCGGAATGAAGATTCACCACAGGGACGTGCTGCTGGGCCTGCAGGGAGGCAGACCCGGGGCCGGAAGCTCCCCAGCCCAGCCGGAGGCTGCTCAGGCTGGGGTCGGCTCGGGGTGCCCAGTGCCCACATGCAGAAGGTACAGGGTAAAGAACTCTGTACTCACCCCACACCAGACACACCTGCCTGTCCTGGCGGGCCCCCAGCCTCTACCCACCATGGCCCAAGGGCCTGGGGCCGGTGAGGACCCCCAGCCCCACCTCCCCATCCCAATGTGGCTGGCTTAGGAGGAGTGCAGGAGTCCCGGGCCTTTCTCCTCCACGGAGCAGAGCAGGAAGAAGGTAACTGAATCAGCACTTCTCGCCCCATCTGGAACATTCCAACATGGAAAACCCACTGAGCAGCTGGGGAAACAATTTAGGGACTTTAATTAAAGGCCGATGACTCTCCCACAGAGACCCACCCCCACACGCAGCCGGGAGGACCCACCACATCTGCCCTCAGTGTGTTCCGAGCCCCAGCCGGGCACCTGGCTCTGGGCGTTGGCGGCCGGGCACGTTTCCACGGGGAGGGGGAAGACCAGAACGGGCCAGGCCACCCTCTGTCTTCCCTGTTCCCAGTCTGCCTTCTGGGCACCGAAGCCAGACGAACGAGTGAGTCCCATAGTTCTGCTTCCAAGAAGCTTCAGGAAGGGGAAAGTGGGTCACGTCAGGGAGCTCGGGAAAGGGACTCGAAGTGTGGGGAGGAAACGAGCCCAGGAAGAGAGCACAGTTGCCCCTTTCGAAGGCTGGCGCCCTGCCTGTCTGTGCCTTCTGTGAGGAAAGGCATTCCAGCCGCAGGGAACAGCGTGGGCCAAGGGGACCCGGGCCTTGGCAGGTGGAAGGAGCTGACAGGCAGAAGATCGGGACGAGAGGAGCGTGCAGGCTGGGGGGCAGGAGCAGGCCTCCAGGAGCCTGCAAGGCTGCGGTCAGGCATCTGGTTTTCATTCTGAAGGCCATGGGGGTGGGGGGAGAAGACTGGAGTGTTTTAAAATAATGGGATCTGGTTTACTCTGAGGACACCCCCTAAGTGCACGGCACTCAGCTGCCGTGCAAGCTAAGAAGCCTGTCGTAGGAGAACAAAAGAGGCGTCCTAGAGCCGCCCTGGCACGAGCTGGTAGACGTCTGACAAGGGTGTGTCTGGGAAGAAGGGGAGACAGGCATGGACCAGGCTGGGAGCTAGGCTCCTGACTCCCCTCCTGCCCGTGCAGCCCGGGGCAGGCTACCACGTGGTCACTAAGTGGGGCCACAGCCCTGGGAATGGGGCTGGAGCCACCAAGCCCAGTGCTTGCCCCCCAGCAGGGATTCCTTCCTCCGCATGGTCACTGCAACTTTGGCCAGTGCCCCCCACGCACCCACATCAGAGGTCAGAGCTGGGGAGGAGGGCACAGGAACATCACGTCCACATCTGCCCACTACATTTCCAGCAAGGTCTCTCGGGAGCAGCTCCCAGTGCTGCCCCTGGCCTGACCCTGGTGGTGGAGCCTAGAGACAGTGCTAGGCCCTCAGGACAGTCCAGACAGGAGTGTCTTCTGGGCCCAGAACCAGCAGAAACAAGGGCAGGGCTCCAGGCTGCAGAGGGCAGAGGCCCCATCTCCCTCCCCACGTCCTGTTGCTCCTTCTTCTCAGCTGACCCCAGCCCCCGGTTCGCAGTCAGCCAGAAAGAGGGGCTCCTGCATCCCTGGAAATCCTCCCTCATTTCGACTCTGGGGCCCAGGACACACAGCTGCTGCGAGTAGCCAGGGGATGGACAGGCCACATCAGGACCAAGGATTTGATATGGACCCCTGGCCCGGGGTGCAGAGGAGGCAGCCTGGTCCCAAAACCTGGCCATGTCAGGTTTGGGCCTAAGCGTCCCTGGAGGCCATCGTCGGGGCAGTCTGTGAACACCTGGCAGGCAGCACTGTGGCTGGGGCCTTCGATCTCCAGGGGGCAGGGGCGGCTAGGGCACCGGAGAGCACCGCCCAGCCCAGTGGGGCCTAACTCAGGAGCTGAGCACGCACCTGGGCCCATCCCCCAGGGGAGAGAGCCTGTCACACACAGAACCAGGGCATCCAGGGCCGGGGGGGGGGGGGGGGGGGGGGGGGGGGGTGGGGTGAGGTGGGAGGGTGGGACCCATTAAATGGTCACTTCCTGTAGAGCTCTGGGTCTGGAGGGTGGTAAGAGCCACGTAGTTGTGGCCTGTTGTGGGCGTGGCCTGTTGTGGGCGGTGCCAGACTGTCCCCACCGCTTGGACGCTGTTAGAACCACCCCCCCACTGCCCATCACACTCACTCTTGGGCAACTTCACCAGATTTCCAGGAGGAAGCGTGGAATGGGCACTAAGATGTGCAATCAGCTGAGGTCACAGGGGTAGTCATTGGAGAGATCCAACATTAATCCTGCCCCAGGCCTCAAGTGGGCCACCTCGGGCCTCTGTGTCCTCATCCGGAACATGGGGACAACCTAGCTCAGCATCCCAGGGCTGACCAGAGAGCCCGAGGGCCGCCCCCAGAACCATAGGTCTAAGCTGTGTGTAGCTGGGCAGGCTCTAAATCTCTCTGAGCCCCAGGGCCTCATCTGTTACATGCAGCCAAGCTCACTGCACACCCCAAGTCATGTGTGAGACCTGGGTTTGGGACCATGCCTGGCACGGGAACAGTGCCCTGCATGGAGAGCTGGTGTGATGACCACTTCCCTGTACGGGGCCCCCTCCAACCCCCATGTTGCAGCCTTCAAGGCTTGTGTGGAAGAACACAGATCCAAACTGTATTTCCTAAATAGTTTTCTCTACCCATCATCTGAACACGGGCGGCTCTGGCCGGGAGACGGGCATGAACTGCAGTTCCTGAGTGTCCCCCGGCAGGACACGGGCTGGCCTGTCCTGCTCAGTCCCAGCCAAAGTCCTGGCCAGTCATCTGGTAGAACTTGCGGTTGAAGGGCCGGTAGAAGTCCCGCAGCCGCTGGACCACCGCCGACGGCACCCGGGGGTGGGGCCGGCCCTTGGATTTGCCCAGGCAGCGCGGGCGGCCGCTCCCCTGCGCCTTCTTGAGGCAGGGGAAGCCCTTGGTGGTGTTGAAGTAAAAGTGCTTGTCCGTGACCACCCGTCTGAGGCCCAGGAAGTCCTGCACCCGGCCTAGCTCTCCGGCCGGGTCGCTGACCAGGCGCTCGCCGCTGACGAACAGGAAGCGGGACAGTGGGAAGAAACGCAGCCAGTTGTCCAGGTGCTGCGCGTACAGGCCGATGCGTACGGCACTCCAGGCCGTGTCCACCGGGCCCAGGCCGTGGCGGAAGGCCAGAGCCCGGAAGCTGGGCAGGCCCGGGGTCTTGGAGAGCGTCTGGGCATAGTCGGAGATGGCCCGAGTCACGGGGTTCCGCACCACCACGATCAGCTTCGTGTCCGGAGACATGCCGTGGATGCGGCCGGGAGCTTCCCGCGTCACGAAGTAGCTGGGGGTTTTCTCCATGGTGATCTGCCCCTCCAGGGTGCGTGGCATCAGGCTCCTGGGCAACAGGGGTGAGGAGAAGTAGGTGAGAGCGAGTACTGGCCCCCAGGAGACCCAGGACAAACCTCCCCTTCCTCCACGGACATCCCAAACCTCCAAGGCGGGCAAGCCTTCCCCAGCAAACCCACCCATCCTAGGTGCTTGGGTGGGAAGCCTGGGATATAGGCCATGGGGACACCCGGCCCAAACATAGGCTCCCCTGTACTCGGGCTGGGTGTCCCCCGCACAGCCCCGGGTGACTCTCTCTTCTCCTCAGCCCTGCTGGCTGCTAGCCGGCTCGGTCCCACACCTCTGCTGGGACCCCCCCCCAAGCTGGACTGCACCCACACCCAACACTGCTGGGTCTCCGCGAGGCCCGCGGCCTGACCCTGTGCCCCACATAGTCCCACCTGCCTTGCCTACTGACAAGTGTCCCCAACAGAGGGCAGCGCCCCCCAGCCCGGCACAGCCTCTCTGGCCTCTGATTACAGCCCTGCTAATTCTCACTGACCTGGACCGGATCAGAATGGATCAGAACAGGTCAGAATGGAGCCGTCGCACACTGGAGAACAGTGAGCGCGGTGGCCTGAGTACCCATCCCAAGTCCCCAGCTGCATGGACCTCCCAGACCTGGCTTACACCCCAGAGGGCAAGGCTGCAGCATTTCTGGTCCGGGGAGGGGAGCACCGACCCCATCCCAAGGTTCTGGGGTGGTGATCGGTGACAACCCACTGACCACCCCAAACCTGGGGCAGTCCATTCCGAAGGCTGGGCAGGCAGCGGGGCTGTGGGGGGCGGGGATGGTAAGCAGGTGCACTGAGAAGTGTCCCGAGGCCACACCTGCAAACCAGGTAGTACAGGGTGAGGCAGGGCTGGGTGTGGCCTGGCCAGCTGGGCAAACAACCCTGAGGGAGGGCCGGGAACTAGGTCAACAGAGGTAGAGGCTGTTGAGACCTGTGCTAGGGAGGGGAGGTCTCTGTGGGCTGGCCCCGCCTCCTATCCTCTGAGGGAGCTGCCTCTACCCGGCCCACAGCCCACAGGATGGGCCCCAGCCAGGGAGCTGACCCACAGGGTGGAGTTCAGGTTTCTGTCCAGCCTAGGGAACCCCTCTGCAGACGCAAGACCCCAGGAGGCTGGGCCTGAGTCTCCTCCCTCTGCTCAGACCCCTAAGAAAACTCAGGTCAGGTGGATGACCAGATGCACAGACCCACGAGTTAGGGTGCTTAGCTTGGATGGTGCTGGTGGTGGGACGGGAATGTGTACGTGGGAGTCCAGGCCCTGCCACTGGCTCCCTGACACCCTGCAGAGGCTCTGGGGGGTCAAGGTGGGCTACATGGTCTGCTAGCTATGGGAGCTCCCCCGACCCAAAACTAGGCTCCAGGCAGAGCGGATCTACAGAAGCGATGGGGACAGCTCTGCTTCCCCCGTCTTCGTGAACGACTGAGCTGGGACTCCCTCTATGCCACTCACTGCCCCATCTGATAGGCAAGCACACAGGCTCACGGAGGAAGCTGGAAGGAGAGGGCAGACACGAGCCTACAACCCTGGGCTGCAGCCGCTGCCCAGCGGTCCGCTCGGATTCTGTTCCCAGAGCCCCTGCACCTCTCGGCCTGCCTCCCACCGCTGGGAGTCCAGTTGGGAGTAGTCCCCAGTCCTCCCCCTCCAAAAGGTGAAGTTCAGAGAGAGCTTGGCTGGTAACAACACCAAGGGCTGAAACCCAGGGCTTCCACAAGAGGGAAGGGAGGTCTCCCCACACTGAACCTCACTGCTGAGACCCACAAAGACACAGTGAGCCAGGCCACATCGGAAGTCACCGTCCCTGGGGTGCCGGGTGGTCCATTCAGTTCAGTGACCCACTCTTGGTTTCGGCTCAAGTCTTGACCTTGGGATCATGAGATCGAGCCCCGTGCTGGGCTCTGTGCTCAGCAGGGACTCTCCCTCCCTCTGCTTCTGCCCCTGCCACAGCCCAGATAAATAAATCTTTTAAAAAGAAGAAGAGGAAGAAGAAGAAGCCTCATTTCATCGCCTGCCTCGGGGACGACAAAGGCCTCGGTTGCTCAAGGGACACCCCGTCCACCTTCGACACACTCTTCCCATCCTTTCTATCCCCCAGGCACCAAGTGACCTCAGGGGTGCACCCTCTTTTCCTTCGCAGACTGGGCACTTCGGCTTCTGAATATCCCCCTCCCCTTCACTCCTGCCTGGAGGGGAGGGGGGCTACAAGGAAGACATCACCACCCACTGCGGCCTCTCTCCGAGGAAGTCAGAGGAGCAAACTGGTGGATGTGCCTCGGCTCCCACCGCGGGGAGGAGCGGGGATGATGTTCCTGGCCCGCTCCCACCACACACCAGCTTTGAGCTCTGAGATCTTTGGGTTCAACGACTCTCCGCAGGCCTGGTCCGGGGAATGGGGTAGGGTGGGGTGGGGATTTGGGGGAGATGAGAGAGAATAGGGAGGAAAAGAGGGAACGAGACACTGACCCCCACACGGCAAACATGTGACAAGCTGCTGTATGGACAGCCCCCCTCACCCCGCCCCAAGTTCATCTGGTCTACATTTTCTTGCGGCTTCAGTCCAGCCCTGGGCGACTCTCTCCTCCTCAGCCCTGCTGGCTGCTCGCTAGCTCCATCCTACACCTCTGCTGGGCCCCATCCAGCCTAGCCTGGGACCCAGCAGAAACCAGTCCTGGCTTCTGTGTGGAACTCTGTGGTGCTGGGGGAGTGGGGACCTCAAGTCCCCAGTCCCATGAGCCTCTCTCCGGGTGAGCAGGGGGAGGTAAGTCCCACAGAAGCCCAGATCCCTCCCCCCACAGACTTAGACCCCGAATTCACTGCTCCTGCATTATCTGCTTGGGCGCCCCGGAGCCAGGGGGTTCCCCCACCTGCCTCCCTCCACGGCGGGCACTGGCCGCTCCTCTTCTACTCCCTGCCCCAACTCTCCAACCAGAACAGGGCTCTGCACTCGCTGGAGGTCCAACCCAGGGTCCTGAGAGCGGACAACACTGCCAGACCATGGCCAGGGCGGGGCAACCTCTTTGCTTTAGGGGACACTGAGGCAGGGGTGGGCATTTTTGGAGGCTCACTGCACACTCACAGCTGGTGGAAAGGACAGACAGGTCCAGAGGCACACGGCAGCCAGGAGCACAGCAAGTGCACCTCCACATGTCAGTACACACACCCCAGAAGCTCAGTGAGCCTGGCTCCCGCTGGCTCTGCTTTGGCAGTTGAAGCGGGGGTACTCGCCAGCCCTGGGAGAGAGCTCTGGACTAATGGAGGCCCCTGGGACCTGAGCCTCTACACTCTCTGCATCCACCCCTCCCCCCAGAGGAGGTGGCTCAGAAAAAGAGAAAGGAGAAAGGCTCTTCTCTACCAGAGTTAGACATGCTTCTGGAACGCCCCCCCCCCATCTCGGGCCCTCCAGGATCCGAAGAGCCCCTACCCAGAGCTGAAAATCAGGACTCCCTGCCTCTCAAGTGCCTCACCCTCCCCAGCACTGGAGCCTGTACCCAGAGGGGGCCAGACAGGGCCCGCGGACCCCAGGCTCTCTGAGAAGCCTCTGGGATGAACCTGCAGCAGACCCTCATTAGCCCAGCTCAGCACCCAACTGCAGCTCCTGTAGTCAACGCTCATGGGGGCCAGGGTGGGCTCTGAAGTTCACTCTAGGTGACAGAGTGTCCTCCGCCCCTTTGCCCCTCCTCTTCTTCTTTCCCTCCTTCCTCCTCTTCCTCTCCCCCTGCACAGCAGCCAGGGAATTGGGGAGGCTTTTGAATGCGGCCGCACTATCAGAGTGGGGTGGCTGTCTCTCCCTGAGCATCGAGTATGCTGGGATCAGCCAGCTGGATCCAAGGACGGACTCGATTCCCCATCACCACCTGACTTCCCTAGGACCCCAAACAGCAGCAACCCTTCAGAGCTCAAGATCCCTGCTCGCACTGAGGCCCCCCGCAAACCCATGAGTGATTTTAGGGCAAAAGGCAAAGATAACAAGTAGGAGTGTCCCAGGACTGGCTGGGGGGTGGGTTGGGTAGGGGGAGAATCTGGGAAGAGGCCACTGGTGTACTAGGGAGTCAAGAGTCTGGATCCTGCCACCCCGCACTCCCCGTTAATTCACCAGGTGACCTTGGCTGGGTCCTCTCTGCCCCATAGCTCGGCAAGGATGAGGTGAGAGCTACAGGGAATGGGGTGACTCATTCTCCATTTGGAAGCCCTCATTTCCCCGCAGGAAGGGACGGGGCACCATGGCCGGCTTGTGCACAGTTGAAGGAGAGAGAGGGCAGGGCCTCACCCTGCTTCAGCCGGGATTGGGTGCTCACCCACTTTTGCTAAGGTACCCCAAGACCATCCAGACAGCAGCAGGGCAACTACAGAGCCCTTGACATGAGGCTGGGGTCCCCATTCCCTCCTCTTCCCCCTTTCTAAAGAAAACCCAGAATTTATCCAGACCCCCAGAACCACCGAGAAGTCCTCTTTCCAGAACCGAGGCTCTGGGGGAGAGGGCAGACATTTTCTAGGAGGCTACAGGAAAAATTCTTGGGGTACCAGGCCACAAGTCAGACATGCTTTCCCAGAGCGATCCAGCGGGGGAGGGCAGATGAGCACGAAGCGTTCCCAAGCCTGCTGAAGCCCCGCTCGCTTCAAACTGCTCCTCCGGGATTGAAACTCCCCCCTCCAGTTTTGCTGAGAACCCTCATTAACCCTGAACCAGGGTTTTCCCTGGACTTTTCAAAGTTTCTGGGAAACCCCGGCCAGTGACCGCTCCTCCTTTCTGTGGAACCCAATGCAGGGGGACCGCGTCCCCGACGTCAAGCCTCGGCTCCCCACCAGGCTGGTCTCAGCCCGGATCCCTGGATACTTCACCCCACCGTGTCTCCAGTGAGACCCCAGGGGGCCATTGTGCTGTTGTTCCACGGCACTCGCCAGGGCGCGCACCGAAGCCGACGGGGCGCACAGGCCGGGCGCTCACCGGTACCAGGCGAGGCCGCGCTCGTAGCACCTGTCGAAGAAGTGGGGCTCAGAGCCGAGCGCGCGGACGTCGGGGTGCAGCCGCAGGAACTCCAGCAGGGCGCGCGTGCCGCCCTTCTTCACGCCCACGATGAGCGCCTGCGGGAAGCGCCGGCGTCCGAGGCCGCTGGCCACCGGCAGGCCTGGCGCCCCGGGGCTGCCGACGGCGCGGAGCTGCTCAGCGCGCGCGGGGGCCGGCACGGAGGCGCGGGTGGCCGGCGGGCAGCGGCCCGGGAAGCTGCAGAGGCAGTAGGCGCCGAGCACCAGCGCGGCGAGCAGCGGCGGCGCACGCGGCACCCGCAGAGCGGCCCCCTGCCCGGCCCCCGCGCCCTGGCCGCCTCCGACCCCGCCGCCCACGCCGCCGCTACCTGCCATGGGGTTGTGCCGCGCTCAGGCCCTGGAACGGGGAGTGCAGGAGGAAGCGCATCCCGGCCGGTGCTGCGCTCAGCCAGCCCGCGCCCGGCTTCTGCTTTGCGCCCCGCCACCCGGCCAGCAGGGAGAGGACGGGGGGCGGGGCCTAGAGGCCCCGCCCAGCTCCGTGGCCCCACCCCCTGGACCACCGCTCTGCCAGGGACTCGCCCGCGCTGGTGAAGGCCCAGGCGCAATTTGGAGCCTCGGAGGCTACGCAGTCGCGCCCTCCCCGAGATCCTGGGCTCCCGCCCGCTCGGCTCCAGGGTCATCACCGTTACGCGCCTGGATGCTGCGGCGACGGGTCGGGTCTCAGGGCCGTGACAGGACTGAAGTGCCTTAGAAGATGGATCCCGGCCCCTCCCGGACCAGGGGGAAGCAGCAGGTGCGCGGGCGGAGCCAGTGGATCACCGAGGCTCGTGGACCTGGGCCCTACTGCGCAGAAGGGTTCCCGGGAGTCGAGGGAAGTCCGAGGGGAGAAGAGGGAGCGCTTTGCTGACAATCGGCTTGCTATTCGTCAGGGTCACAGCCCTGGCGGCTGGAGAGGGTCGTCAAGTAGGATTACCGTTTTAGAGTCCCAGAAACCTGGGGTACCTCCAAGGGGCAGGGGCCTCCCTGACGCACAGTCATTTCCAGGGCTCCCACCCAGAAGCAGCCCTGGACCAAGGGGGCTCTGCAGAGCCAATGGGGTGAAGACCATTGATGAGGGCCCCAGCCCAGGACCCAGACACCAGGCGTGCACCTGCTTGTCAGGGCAAGACTCAGCCAGGATCCCTGTGGGCGGATTGCTGGCACAGCACTGTCTGGGGTGCAGGTTGATACACACAGGGTCACAGGAAGTTCTTCTTCTTGTCTAGCTTAGAAGGGGATTTGTTCGGACTCCTGGGTAGCTCAGTTGGTTAAGCAGCTGCCTTCGGCTCAGGGTCCTGGGATCGAGTCCCACATTGGGCTCCTTCCTCGGCAGGGAGCCTGCTTCTCCCTCTGCCTCTGCCTGACACTCTGTCTGCCTGTGCTCCCACGTGCTCTCTCTCTCTCTCTCTCTAACAAATAAATAAAATCTTTTTTTTTAAGATTTTATTTATTTGACAGACAGAGATCACAAGTAGGCAGAGAGGCAGGCAGAGAGAGAGGAGGAAGCAGGCTCCCCACTGAGCAGAGAGCCCGATGCAGGGCTCGATCCCAGGACCTTGGGATCACGACCCGAGCCGAAGGCAGAGGCCTAACCCACTGAGCCACCCAGGCGCCCCAAATAAATAAAATCTTTTAAAAAAATAATAATAATAAATTAAATAAATAAATAAATAAATAAAAAGAAGCGGATTTGTTCCAAACAGCCAGGTTCTCCTTAGAGCTCTACTGGGTGAGGTCCCACTCCACCTGCAGCACCCACCGTCACAGCAGGCATCTCTCAGGGCTCTGAATCCAGCATTAAACGGTGGTGTCCCCTCTGCCTCCCTGCCCAGCACAGGCACAGTGGGTTTCCACCTCCCGACCGTCACTCATGCTGTTCCTTCTTCACTCATGCTGTTCCTCCCACGGAGAGTACCTTTTCCTCAGCACCCCCAGCCCTCCCGCCACCCACACACCTGCTTCAGGACTTTCCAGAAGGAGTTTATCAAGGACAGCAGGACACTAATTTGCTGGGGGGAGGGGAATGAGGCCAAGGACAAGAACAGTTTACTAGCTGCTGCCCTCCCTCCAGACACCATCCAACTGTTGAGTGAAGGGTGGGTGCAGATCTGGGGACACTCAGGGTAGCAACCTTGGGACATATGCTCACCAGTGTACCCCCACACCTAACAGAAACTAGTGCCCAGTGGGCACGTGAAGAAAGCCAGCTGGTGGAAGGATGTGACTGGAGGGAGAGGTCAAGGAAGGCTTTCTGAAAGAGGTGGTCGTCAGGCAAGCAGCCCGAGGACAGCAGCAGCAGAGAGCATGGGGCAAGGGTGGAGGGCAGAGGGCCATCTCCAAGAGGGAGTGCGCTCTCGGAGCTCGACCTGAGCCTCCTGTTCCTTCTCTGTAAGATGGAGACCTCAGACCTGACGCTGAGTAGCAGCTTCTCTGAGAGGTCACGTCCATACCATGCCACTGAGCCAGCTAGCTCGTGGGATTCAGTGGTTTCCAGTATATTCATAACATGCCACCGTCACCTCAGTAGATTTTAGAACACACTCATCACCCCGAAAAGAAGTCCCAGCCGCGTTAGCCATTGCTGCCCATTCTCCCCTCCCCAAGCCCCCCGCAACCGCTCACCTGCTCTCTGTCCCTACAAATTGGCCTGTCCTGGACGTTCCTGGAAGTGGAGTCATACAACACGTGGTCTTTTGCAACTGGCTCCTTTCTGTCGGCATCATGTCTTCAAGGATCATGTGTGTTGTGGCAGGTGTCGGAGCCTCGCTCCTTCATACGGCTGAGGGACGTCCCGCTGCCCGGATGGACCACCTTCCGTGATCCAATCGTCTGTTGAGGGACACCGGTTTGTTCCCGGCTTTCGGTCACTGGGAATCACGCTGCTGGGAACGTTCACACACAAGTTTTCGTGTGAACACGTTTCCTTTCTCTCGGGCATGTATCTGGCACGGGAATTGTTGGGTCACACGGCAACTCTGTATTTAGCCTTTCAGGAAGAATCTTTTGGAAGGTTGAATTTGGGCATTTCGGAATCGGCCTCACGAACGTTTGTTGCATGACTAGTGGACTGGCTGTGTGTGTGTGTGTGTGTGTGCGTGTGCGCGCGTGCAGACGGCTGAAAGAACCTATGTGTGTGCTCCTCCCACGCTCCTCTCCACCCCTGTCACAGCCTGTCCGCTCCCCAGGGTGGGCACCCCCAGCGGGAGTCCCACGGGCAGCAGGGTGGGGCGTGTAAGCCCCTGCCGCACTCTGGAAAGTGATTACTAACCCTGCGCCGTCCTCCCTCCTCGGGGCACAGCTGCGGGAGATTTCACACATGCGGGGCTTCTGGGACTCCCTTCCCGGCAACCACACCCCTACCCCCTAGACCCACTCCCGCAGCCCGTTGGGCTTCTGGAGCCTGCAAGGAGGGGGGCAGGAGGAGGGGGCTGCGGCCAAGGGCAGGCCCAGCTGTCCTTGATTTGTGTGGGGTGTTTCCACTTCAGATGCCGGATTTGCCTGAGCACAGAGGATGCGGTTTCCTCCTGGAGGGGGACCCCTAAGCTATATCTACCCACTACCCACCCCCGGCCCCCGGAGCCCACTGCTCCCACCTCACTCTGGTAGGGAGCGGTGGGCGGGGGGTGGGGTGGGGAGGGCAGCACAGGGCAGGGTGACAGCGAGGACATCTCTGTGCTGGCAGCTGAGTCAAGCCCAGCTCTGCACACCCCCCGCCCAGCAGGGGAACTTGCAGGCATCAAGTCTCTCAACCTCACTTTCCTACCTTAGAAAGCAAAGACAACACTGCCCCCCCCCATCTCTCTGGGTGCCTAGCTCCCAAGCTCTTTATGATAAGGAGGCAGTGGACGTGTGACAAGGACCCCAGCACAAGAAGGGGTGCCCTGAAGCTGCTCTCGCCCTGGCAGACCTCACTACTCATAATTCATCTTCCTGGGAGACAAGACTGAGGAGGAAAGACTTTCCTGGGACCTGGCTTCCTGGTGACCAGCTCCCCCTGGGAACAGTGGGGCACAGAAGGCTTTACCAAGGTAGACAAGATTCCCAGTGTCAGGAGGGACCGAGGAAGAAGTTCCCTTGGCCAGGAATGGGGAGGAAGGAGGCCCTCCGAGATAAGTAGCCACACGGAGGCGTCACACCCACAGGGAGCCTGCCCAAGGCCATGGGGTTTGCTGAAAGGGGCCAGAACCTTCTCCTGCACAGGGGGAGCCACCCAGCTGGCTTCCAGCCACCCTCACTGCTTTCCCTTAGGTCTTCCTGGAGCCATCAGCACAGACAGAGGGTTGTTTGCCACTGTCCCATTTCTCCGGGAGTGGGCGGGGATGCAGGTCCCTGGGACCCACCATGGGGCCCTGCAAATTGCTTATCCCTAACCGGCCTGGATCAGCTCCCTTTATAACAATGTAACAATCCTTCCAGGACGCAGTCCCCATTCTGCAAGAGGCGAGCACTGGCAACAGCCTTTATGCTCAAAATCGATCTAAAGGGTCTCATAGAAACAGGACTCTCTTTGCTCCCACCCCCCCCCCCCCCCCCCCACCTCCTCCAGCATCACAGCCCCAAGCCAGGCTTCGGGACACAGAAGCTGCTCAGCATCATGGGGAAGGCTGGGTATCATCTAAGTGGCCCCATCAGGGCACTGGGGCTCTGGTCTAGCCATTGATGCCCTGGTGAGAGTCCCCGTGGATGACACAGTGACTGTGAGCACGTTCTATGGGAGCAAGGAAGCTGATGCAGGCTCAGGAACTCCGCTCTCTGCCGAGGCCACAGGAGCACGTGTGCATGTGGGGTGTATGTGTGCACAGCTGTGCACGGTGGGGGGGTGTCCACAGGCTTCCCAGCCCCCGTCCCCAATGTGGGAAGCCCCAAGTGTGCAGCTCTCCACCCACCAGTGACCTAGTCCCAGAAGCAACTCCTGCCTGGGCAGTGGATAGGACACCAGAGAAGGCCACACTCCATCCACCCCTCATTTCCAGGGGAAGCACTCCACCACCACAGCTGGCCAGACACATAGACAGGCATGCAGCCAGTCTTATTGGGCTTGGCCCTCAAGGGAGACCCAGAACCCAGATGCCAGGGCAGAGCATCCTGGGGCAGACGCCTCAAACTCCCCCATTCCCCAGCAGCCCCCACTGCCCTAAGAGTCAGGCTTCCCGGTCTGGCTAGAGGACCCTGAAATTTGACACCCCCCTCAGAGAACAGTGACTCTGCCCGCTATCCCAGCCCTTGCTCTCCTCCCTCTGACTCCAGCTTCCCTGCCCTCCCCCCACCTCCAGACACACACCAGGGGTTCTGGCTCTGAGATGGGGGACCCAGCAAAAATCCACAGTGCGGAGACTAAGGAAGCAAAAAGCCACTGGAGTCCGAGGCAAAGGGGGCAGCCCAGGGTAGCAGGCAGCCTGCCATGGGGGTACAGAGCCCATAGGGCCGTACCTCCTGCCTAGTCCTGCTCCCGAGACACAGCTGCCAAGCCCTTTGAAGCCAAGAGCAGCTTGTAAACGTCCTCACTGGAGATGAAACATGATAAGACATGAAGACAGGGGCTGACGCATGGGTAATCTCTGTGGTTTTACAAGGAACAAATCATGCCTGGAGACAGACCTTGTGGGGCGGTGAGGGCTTGGGGGGGAGGGAGCCTGTCTACAGGTAACCCTCGGCCCCTCCCCTCCTGTCAGCCACAGGAGGCCCACCAACAGTCTTGTCTGTGCTTCTGGCCCCTAAACTCTGGTAAGCTGAACCCTAGGGCCAGGGTAGGGTGGTTGGTGGTCCCAAGATCCCTGTACCCGCAGACCACGGACACACTCACGCAGATGTGTGGCCTGACTCACTGGACCCTACAGAGGGAGTGGGCAGAAGGCAGTGCCATCTGATATCCGTTCCTCGGTTGCTACTAGGTGCAGCCTCCCACGGGGCTCAGCCTCTGGGAAGGAGTGAGGTCAGCATGCAGTGGTCTCTCACCTGTGGAGGGGTGAGACCTGCAAGGGGACAGCAGAGACCCAGTCTGTGCACACGTATAGGAGACCCGCCCAGGACCCCTGTGGTGTGGGGGAAGGAGAGAGCCACCAGGAGAAACTTCTAGAAGGATTCTAGCACACAGGGAGGAAATGAGGAAGAATGAACAGCAAACTGGAGAGGGCCGGAGCAGGGAGCATGTTTTAGAATAGAGCCTGGCTGGCCCCGAGGCCCAGGTGAAGAGTCCACGTGCAGGGGTGTAGATAGCGGAAACTGCACGGTTACACTGCGTGAAACCACTTTCATGCATGGAGTGGAAATCTAGCTGGAGAAGTGGGGTCTGTGGGACCAGAGCCAGCAGAGCCGCGGGAAGCACCCCGGGAAGTTTCTGGTCTCACTGCTATTTTGCAAAGATCACACTGGTCGGGGGAGGCCAGCTCGGGCTCTCACTGCTATGGGGACAGACGTGGCCAAAGATGCGCGGAAGGAGGAAGCTGGAACCTGGGGCCCCAGAAGGGCCAGGAGGTGGCAGGGCCGCGGGGAGAGGAGGCAGGAGGCGTCGGTGCCCGTGGGTCCCGCCGGGCTGCCCTGGAGGAGGGGCTGGAGCGTCCGGGCAGCAGCCGTCCCACCCCCCACCTCCGTCCCGCACTCCGGCCTCGACGGCTCGCCCTGCGCCCGTCACTTTCGTGAACCCTCCAAATGGGGTCCCTGCGCTCTCGGACGCCAGGAGCCACCAGCCTGTGTGCCGGGTACCGGCAGGTTGGGCCGGCGTGGCCGAGGGGCCGGGCGACGCAGGCACTGACCACGGAGCGCCTCGGGGTCGCTGGGCCCCGGGCTGGGCGCGGGCGCTGCCCGGGCCCCGTCGTCGGAAATGCCGCCGCTCGCCCCCTGGCGGCGCCTCGGGGAACTGCAGGGCCTCGCGGACCGGGCCGGCGCACGCGCAGCGCGGAGCGAGCGCGCCCTCTGCCAGCAGGTGTGCACACGGTCACTGCGTCCCTGCCTGGGGAGGGATCCTCGAGCACGGGAGGACTCAGAGAGGGTCATCGCTCTGGGTCCCCTACCAGGACCTCGTATGAGGGTGGGGGCACGGTGGCTGGCTTGGCGGTGACCTTTGCCGACCTCTCTGGGCGAAGGTCCCCTTGCCGGCCTTGCCGGCCCGGCCCAAAGACAGACATGGCTGGAGTCAGGGGGCTGCTGGGACCTGGGCATCGGCAGCACCCCCACCCGAGACACGGCTCTCCCTGGTCTTTGTCACTCAGAAAAAAGAAAGCCGTGAGTGAGCGCAAGCATCACGCACGGTCAGTTCCCTCATGCCCTCTGCCATGGGATCCCAGACAGATGTCTTCTCTCTCCCGCCAGGCCCTTGCCCTGGGTGCCTCTGCGTGCACGGGCCTGCGGGCTGCTGGTGACTGGTGTTGGCAGAGCAGAGGAGCCCTCCACCGCAGAGCAGAACCCTTGGCTGCCAGGCTGTGCCCTGGAGGATCCACTTGGCACACGAGGGGGCACCGGTAGGGGGTGGCGGGAGCTGGGTTCTAAGAGTCTTTTGTTTCTCAAGGAGGAACTGGGGCTGCAGGCCAAAGGCAGTGGTGTAACCCAGCAGGAGGAAGAGGGTGGGGGGATTTATGAATCCACAGGAGACCTCTCGCTCCCGCCCGGCCCAGGCAGACAGACCCTGCTCATAGCCATCCATATCCAGGCTCCCGAGGAAAAGGGACCTCAGGGCTTTGGGTCCACCCTTCTCCCGTCACCCCTCCAAGGACCCTGCTTCCAGCCCTCCCCACTGCCAGGGAACCTGGACGTTTGGATGTGTGCTTGGAGCCCCACTCTCACGACGTCCCTCCCAGCCTCACCAGCCCCAGCACCAGCCCGACACCCGCGGGTCCTTCAGCCCACCCTGCTAGAGATCTGGCCCTGGAGAGCTGGCCCCAGGGCTATGTTCTGGACACATCGTCCCAGTTTGCAGGAGGCCAGCCTGTTCTTGGATCGGGTTCACTCAGGGATGTGCTGTGCCAGCGAGCTAAGCCAGGAGTGCTGGGAGACATAAGCAAAGTCCGTCCTAGCCCTGGGCCTGGAGATCGCTGCTAACCACCCAGCATGGAAGTGACTAAGCATTCAGTCTCTGCTCGCCTACAGTGGGCCTGCCCTTGGCCAAGGCTGGCTGCTAGACTCCTAGTGTGCAGATCACAGGCTGGGCTGGGCAAGGCCCCAGGGCTGATGATGATCCCGGGTGACTAGGGCAGCCCCAACTTGGGACATAGGAGGAGTGCAGGAGGAAGTAAGGCAGAGGTAGGAGCTGGAATCATGGGGCAGAGGGCACATCCCCTGCTGTCCCAGGCGGGGGTGGGGGGGATTTCTCACAGTTGCCATCAGGACTGGCCCCCAGCAGGGCAGCGAGGGAGGTGTTTTGTAGGGCGGGAGGCTGCCACGCTGGGGGGAGGGGCAAACAGAAAAAAGGGCGTTCTTTTGCGTGGTCCTCCTTGGTGCTTTCGGTCAGTGCTGACCCCTCCCAGCTGTTGCACAACTTCCTCTGCTGCGCAGGACCACGGAGCAACCCAGAGACCGGAGACCGGCAGAGCGACTGGGAATCTGCCATCACCACCGCCCCCCCCACCCCCACCCCCACCCAGGGGACAGGCTGGGTTCCAAAGAGGAAGGGGAAGTGCTCCACCCAAGGTCACACAGGGAGCCAAAGGCCCCTGCACAGGTTAGCGACCTCCTCCCCTCCCTGCCGCCACAGCAGGGACCCCTGGTCTGTGGCTGGGGATGGGGAAAGGACAGAGTCCTGTCACCAAGGAGTGAGCAGGATGAACAAACCAACAGTGTGGCCAGCCCCCCTGCCCCTCCCTCCCAGGCCATTCCAACCTCATCCCTCCTCCACCACCCCCGTTCTCACACCCGCAGCCAGGCCCTGGTCCTCATGACATGGGGTGCTCCAGGCTGCTGAGTACGTCCACTCCCACGATGCCTTCAGAACTGGGGAACGACCATATGATGGGCCCACCGGGAGGAGGCCTGAGCCGAGGGTCTGCTGCCGCCCGCCTCCGTCAGCCCTCCTCGGACGCCGAGCGTGTGCGTCCCCTGGAACAGGAGTCAGTCCGGACCCCGGGTCTGGTAGTCACTGGAATGTCTGATTATTTCCTTTTCCCCAGTGCACAGCTACCCCAGTATAGGTCCTTTTGGGGAAGGCTGGGAGAAAGATTAACGTTATCCAATTTGGGGCAATGTACCAAGATCCTTCCTCGAGGGGACCTGCCTCCCTGGGTCTATAAACTGGCTCAGGTCTGGGAGCTCCAGGAGCTGACGGAAGGGTCATGACCTTGTTCTTACGATTCCAGCCGGACTTCTGTTCCCCTGACCTGGAACGGCTGCTCGTTCAGACCAGGAAGAATCCAGAGGCTTCCCATCTGTTTCACGTGACCTGCTCGCCAACGGCCTCGCTCTGTGTGCGTCACACCGACCTGACTGGCTCGAGGTCTGTCTCAGTCACTGTAACCTCCCCTTGCCTTGGGTCCGTGACCCCTGCCCCCTGGGGACCCAGTGACCCCCGTTGCACTTTGTATTCCCAGCTCGCTGGCAGTCCTGTAGGTAATTTCTGGCCTCGAGAAGATGCTGGGGCTTCTTCACAATCATGGTGAAAGGTGTGTACTCTGGACCCGGAGGTCAGGGAGCAAGTTTTCATGGAAAGATCTGCTCTGATGCTCCCATCTCCCTAAGCCTTTGGACCCTCCCTCCATCCAAGCAAGGCAGTGCTGGCACGTCCCCTCCCCTTTAGCGCAGGCCGCATTCCGGGTCGTCTCAGCCAACCGAGCGACCAAAGGCTCAAGCCCCCTCTCGTCCCCTGAGCAGCACCATTAAACCTCCCACCTCTGCTTGGTGAGCCTCTACCAATAAATTCAGCCTGATCCAACTTTATCTTCCTTTCACCATCATCCCACCCCTTAATACCCATTCTTAAACTTTCGGGGATTTGTCCACGGAATTCTGACCTCCCCACTGCAGGGGCACGCATCTGTCGCCCTCTCAGGGCGTCTCCCTTCTGGCTTCTTTCACCTGTCACTGCTGAGCTGAGATGATCTGCCCCTCGGCGTCCTCCTCCCCAACCAGGGGGCCAAAGCACTAGCCCCCTCATCGCCCCCCACGCAGTCCCACATCATTGTTCTGGTGTGGCTATTCAGGCCCTGGACCATCACGGGACGGGAACTTGCAGTCTCTTCGAACACGCCAGAAGGCCGTGCTGGGCGGGGAGGCCCGTGTGTCCCACGGCTCCATCCCCAGCAGCAGGCTGCCCCTGCTCAGTAAATATCTGTGGAACACGCGAAATGAGGTGTCCTAGCACGCCTGGTGGGAATGAAGACACAGGCTCAAGTCCATTTGTTTATTGATCCTGGACGGCCCCAGGGGGAGCTCAGACGGGACAGCCTTTGGCATCACGGACCCTCCCGGACGTGTGCAAGAAGCCACGGCTTCGTGGGGAGACGTGAGCCCCAGGCTCCGAGCTCCCGGCCCTAGCCTTGCACAATCAAGGTAATGGGGCAACAGCCACTTTCCTAAGACAGAGTGAGGCAAGGGGCACCCACCCGGATGCAGAACGGAGTGGGGGACTTCTCTTAAAACTGAGAGGACAGAGGCCCGTCCCCTGGGCCCACTCCCCAGCAGGTCACGGGTCATCACCACTCTGGCTGCCTGGAAGGGTTTAACCAGAGTGAATCATGTAGTGACCGGAGCTGGGGCAGCTGGCAAGGGCCGCCTCCCTCTGCATTCCGTCTCCCAGCATGGCCTGGGGGAGAGGGACGTGAGCTTTGGCGAGAGCCAGAGCCCATCTCAGAATTGGGTCCCACAGAGGTGAGTCCAGACAGGCAGGGAGAGGGCAATGGGCTGCGGAGAAGAGAAGGTGGGGTGTGCCGTCATTCAAGGGCAAGCTAGGCTTAGAGCCCACCTCTCTGAGACTCCTGTATGAGTAGGAGGCTAGGGCGAGCCCACAGCGGGGTCCTCCAGCCCAGCCCAGCAGCAGGCTATAGCCACCATGGCAGCCCAGTGCTCTTCCCAAAGACAACCTGCACAGGGCCAAGACCTCCTGAGGCTTCAGCCAGCCCCCTCCCCTGTCTGAACGTCTGGGGTTCCAATCCCAAGGTGGGATGGCCAGAGCGTGACCACAGGGCAGTGTCCAGCCGGAAGGGGTATGTGCTGTGTGCCTACGGTTCCTGAGAGCCAGAAGTTCCTTTGCCTAAAAAAAAGGAGGGAGAGAGAGAAACACAAGCCATTGCTACATCATGCTTCAGACGCCATCCCACGAGCTAGCCAGCCCACTCCAGCCGGCATGATGGGGCAGCTGGGAGGACCCAGGCACCCAGCTTGGGGGAGGCTGTGTGCCCTGCTTTGTTCCCCAAATCTCCAGGAGAGCCTGGTCTCTCCTTCCTCCACAAGACAAAGAACACTAACCACTACAGGACCAAATCACATCTCACCCTGTCATCGCCGGCCCTACAGATGCCCTCACTTCCCCCCACCTCCCCAGGGATGTCAGTGAGCACGTGCTGCCAGCAACCCCATTTTACAGATGACCAGACTGAGGTTAGGGACTGGCCACGGTCCCACTGGGGGCACGTGGGGAGCTGGGATGTGAGCTCCAAAGTGTGGGGAGGAGCCCAGAGGGGCTGGTGGGGCAGAGAGAGGAGGGCCGGCTTGTGAGCACAGCACCTGTGCCAGCAGGAGGCCAAAGGGCCAGAGGGGTGCTGTGCTCGGATCAGACTCACACGGGAAACAGCTGCCCCAACAAACTGCTAGCACACGGAGCCCTAATTTCCCAAAGGTCGGGTTAGGCCACTTTGCTTTTACGTTTCATTCCCGCTACACGCACGTTCCCTACATTAGTAAGGCAACACTTTCCTCCTGAGTGAAAAACCTCTTTGGGTTTCTTTCAGGTCATGAAAACAGGTGCTAACGTATAAGGTCTTGTACAAAAGTGGAGTGGCACAAGGGGACCTTGTGCGGGAGATGCCCTTCACTTGACACCATTCTGCGAAAAGTTTCGCAGGACCGCTCTTTTGCAGAGACTGGGAGAAACCCGTAGTGAGTGAGCGCACTGCCCACAGGGGCACACGGCCGAGTGCTCACTGCTTGCCAGGCCCCTGGGCACCACGTCAACGCAGGTGCCTTCACGCCGGCCTGTGAAGGGGGCTCTGTGAGCCTACCCACTGTGCAGAGGAGGGGGACCGCTCAGAGAGGCTGAGCAGCAAGATTGTGGCCACACAGCCCTAACCCTCAGCCTCCGCCCAGCCCTGCCTGCCGCCTCAGAAAACTCTCCACCACATCCACTGTCAGATGCCCCTTTTTGGGGCACATGTGATCCATCAGGACACCTGCCCCCTTGTCCTTGCCCTGCAGCCACCCTCTGGGGTGGCCATGGGCAGCTCCTGGGCCGTATGCTTTGGGCCCCCATGAGCTGCCACTGTCAGTGGGTGAGAAGAGTGTGCCCCCGCCCCTGGGCTTCCAAAATGTCAACAGGCCTGTGTCCAGCAGCCAGAAGGTGAGCTCACCTTTCGGGATGAACTTCAGCGAGCTGCTAAATATTCAGAAGCGGGACTGCCCCGGCTTGGGGCCATCATTCAGGAACTCATGGCCTAGCCCGTTCCCACACCTGCCACAGGACACCTGGAAAGGCCACAAAACAGCCACGCAATGGCCCCTCCTGCCACCCACAGACGGCGTCCTCCCCACACCCATGTCCCAGAGTAACTGCAGGTGGGAGCGGTCAGCCTCCATCCTGGAGCCTATGCAGGAAAGCTGTCCTGACTCCCTGTTTCCACCGGGACCCCAGGCTCTCCCAGAAGTCTGGGGGTGCAGCTCACCTGGCTAAAGCTGGAGGCCTGGAGTAGACAGACTTTGAGCCCCTAGAGCTGTGGGGGGAGCACAAAGAAGGAAGGAATGACCAGCCCTCAGGCTCTCCCTGACTCGGACCCCCACCACCGCCCCGCTGCTGTCCTCACCTTTAGGGCGTCAGGAGACTTGCACTCTGGACGCTTGGCCACGCTATCGGCGTGAATGGTCTCAGTGAAGGTGGGCCATGGGGATGAGTGCGCGTACTTCGAGCGGCTGGAGAAGAGCTCGTAGCCACACTTGGCGCACACATAGACACCTGGGGGCAGAAGGAAAGGCCAAGGCACACACGTTGACTCCAGTGTCTTTGGGGTGAGCTGCCAAATCCTTAGGCCCAGGAGAACAGAGCACTGTGCCCGTCTGCAGGGTGGCCTGCACATCCTCCCCACGCCCCCACCTGCCCCCCACCCGGGCCTGGCTCTGTGGGGACACACCACGGAGTTCATATCCAGTGCTCCTTAGCATGTGCCAAGCCCGGGAGAGCCGCTTTTCACTCAGCTCATTGGCTCTCATCAGCGGTGTGTGTGTGATGTACACCTTCCCACTTTAGTCTCGCTGTTTTGTTTAAGTGGGCAGGAGCCCATGTCCACTGCGGGGCTTGAACTCATGACCCGGAGATCAAGAGTCACGCGCTCTACCAGCTGAGCCAGCCAAGCGCCCCTTTTCCAGTTTTGTTTTGTTTTTTAAATATTTATTTATTTATTTATTTATTTGTCAGATAGAAAGAGCGACGAGCAGAGGGAGAGGGAGAAGCAGGCTTCCCACGGAGCAAACCAGCTCTTTGCTCCATGGGAAACCTGCAAGACTCTATCCCAGGACCCTGGGATCATGACCCGAGCTGAAGGCAGACGCCTAACCCCCTAAGCCCCCCTACAGGAGTGCCCAGCACCCGCAGCCCCGCCTGAGGACAGCCCTTCCCGGAGTCCGTCAACCACTCAGCCTTTGCCAGCAAGTGGAGAAGGAAGCGAGGAGGGCTGGGGAGCTGCTGTGGAAGGAAGCTTCAGCTCCGCAGAGCGGCCTGAGGACAACTGCGGTCCCACAGCCAGAAGGCCCCAGGGGAGGTCTTTGCCCAGAGAGCCCTAGGTCACAGCTGACGTCCACAGATGCCCAGTGTCGCAGCCCAGCCCCCTAGAGGGCTGACACCCAACAGATCCTGCCCCAGGGAGAGCACTGCCTAGTCTTGGCTGTGGGCATGTTTTTACCAAATTAGTCCATTACCAGCGGCATAGCCCAGAAGGGTACACGCCAGGGCCTCTCAAAGCCTGGGGCCAGGGCTGAGGGTCCCCCGAACCCCAAACCACTCCCACCTCTACTCCCCCACCTCCACTCAGGCTGTCAGGTTAAACTTCACTGGCCCTGGCAGCCTGGCGGCTGTCCCGGTTGCCCAACCCCAGGGCCCTGGGCGGACTGGGGAAGCACCCAGGTGGGCGTTCCGAAGGGAACGCTCTGTGCTTCCGAGGGGTACCTGGGGTCCCAGCAGCAGGGGAGGGGGAAAGGCAGCGGCATCATCAGGGGGCGCCCTAGGACAAGAGCCTCCGTCGCGTCCCCCTGAAGTCCTGCTCCTAATCAGGATTCCCCTCCCCCCCCCGCCACCGGCGTCACCCCTTGCGAGCACCCTGACCCCGCGGGTTCCTCCCGGAAACCGCCTCGTTCACGCACGACGCCCGGCCAGCGACCCCGCTCCCCAGGTCGCCCCTCCCCTCAGGTACCCCCACCTTCCAGGCTCCAGGCCCCTCCTTCCTCCCGCAACCCCTCGCCGCCCCCCCACCCCGTGAACTCTGCCCTTCCGGGATCCCGGGGCTCCACCGCCGCTCTATGCGCGCTCCCGCCCGCTGTCCTCCCGGGAGGTCACAGCTCATACCCGGTTCAAAGTGATTCTGGAAAATCTCGCCCCCAGAGAAGCTGCAGAACGACATGGCGCCAGCGGGATGCCCGCGGACGGACCCGAGGCCACTGGCCCGCGACAGCCAGGCCTGCGCCCGGGTCCCGCCCCTCCGGCCGAGGACCAATCACTGCCCGGAGCCTGCCGGGCTCCCCGAG